>NC_088342.1:14792500-15092500 GCF_036884655.1 Musa acuminata AAA Group
TTATATCAAGTATAATATCAAAGCTTTGAATCTCTATAAGAATCAAATTAACAAAAAGTCTATGTTCACTAATAGAAATCAAACAAGATAAATAAATAAAGTATATTATCAAATAATCCCAAATAGTAGCAATCACATAAAATATATAATCTAATGGCCTACGGACATCTAAATAGCAAACAAAAATATTATGAAACAATAAATAGGTATAAATCAAGATCAAACAAAACTTTTATATTTCTATTAGAAACATGAATAATACTTTCAACTACTGATTTGGAAGTTTTGGAATCTTGTTAAGTGATAGCATATACTTTGACATAGGTAGTGAGCTTAGGATACAATGACTCTTTCTTCTTCTTCAAAGGATAATATTTTATTTAAAGACCTAACTTCTTATATTTTGTATATGATGTTCTATTGTGACTTTTTTCTCTCAAATTTAAATGTTTTAAAACTCTTATTACTAACTTTTGATTTATTTTATTTCTTATTTTTCCCATTGATAAATTTGGCCTTATCTTTCTTTCCCTTGGTATCTTAAATCTCATTAATGTCTCTTTCAATTAGCATAGCTCTTTCAATTAGCATAGCTCTATCAACTAATTCAACATAGATTTATCATTGATCATATTAGTAGCAAATCTAAAAATTTCAATTAGTTTAGCTTTATATATACCAATGTCAAATTTCTTTATCTTAGATTTAAGAATATTTATTTTTTATCTTTGATGCAATCTAGAAACTCATATAGTACTTACCATTGAATTTTTCTAAGAATACTTAAATTTCCTTGCCTTTTAAGAATACTTCATATCAAATACAAAATCCATTAAGTATAAAATAATTTACTATACATCAAAATATATTATATAACTAACATATTATATATTCTAATAATCCTCAAGTCATGTTTTGATCGAGCACTTGTACTCTATCCCTAGTGTCCCTACACGAGCAACTATGAGACCAACTGCATCCATCATATGGACGGGTATACAACACACCAGTCTGCCCGGTTATCACGATGTCCCTCTCGAGTAACCTATGACCGGGATTATTTAGGATATATGTTTAAAGGTGAATCGATCTCATTTTCATGATCTCATCACGATCTGATTCCCATTGCACAAATCCAAGGACATCACAATATATATGTACATATATGCAATAGTTATAAAATGATATATGTCAAAATATAATAAGCAAAAAGATTCTGTATCAAGTCACACGTGCCATCACTCACGTGATTGGCTTGTTGGGCACCTATGACTAGTAATCTCCCACTTGACCTAAAGCCAATCACCTATGTGTCTGATCCCCATCAGACCCCTGTGACGCTCAAAGACAATATGAGACAACGGCTTTGTCAGTGGATCTGCAATGTTATCTTCGGATGGAACTCTTTCCACTACTACATCTCCTCGGGTTACGATCTCTCTAACAAGGTGGAACCTCCTTAGAACATGCTTAGATTTCTGATTAGACCTAGGTTCCTTCGCTTGAGCAATCGCCCCGTTGTTGTCACAATATAAGGAGATCGGCTCCTCGCTACCCGGTATGACTCCCAAATCTGTGATGAACTTCTTCAACCAGACTCCCTCCTTTGCTGCATTTGATGCAGCAATGTACTCCGCCTCTATGGTCGAGTCGGTAGTAGTATCTTGCTTGGAACTCTTCCAGCACATTGCTCCTCTATTCAAGGTGTACACGTACCCCGAATTCGACTTGCTATCATCGACATCAGACTGAAAACTTGAGTCTATGTAGCCTTCAACCTTAAGGCTACTACCTCCATATACTAGTAAAAGATCCTTAGTCCTTCTCAAGTACTTAAAGATACACTTTACTGCTTTCCAGTGCTCCAAGTATGGATCCGCCTGATACCTGCTCGTGACACTCAGAGCATGCACTATATTAGGCCTAGTACATAGCATGTCATACATGATAGACCCTATTGCTGAGGTATAAGGTATCATATCTATGTTCGCCCTTTCTTTTGGATTCTTTGGGGACATACTCACAGAAAGCGATATCCCATGTCTCATCGGTATGAGACATCTCTTGGAATTTTCCATGCCAAACATTTTGACAATTGTTTTTATGTATCTGGACTGGGACAAGCCAAGCATCCTTTTGGATCTATCTCTATAGATTCTAATCCCCAAGATATAGGATGCTTCCCCTAAGTCCTTCATGGAGAAGTGTCTAGATAACTAAGCCTTTACTGTGGATAGCATTCCTACGTCATTCCCAATGATTAGGATGTCATCCACATATAACACCAAAAAGGTGACAGCGCTCCCACTTACCTTCCTATATACACAAGGCTCATCTTCGTTCTTAACGAAGTCATAAGATTTGATTGCCTCATCAAATCTTATGTTCCAACTTCGGGAAGCTTGCTTTAGTCCATAAATGGATTTAAGCAACCTACACATCTTATTTGGGTAGTTCTTGGACACGAATCCCTCAAATTACATCATATACACCTCCTCCTCGAGGTTCCCATTGAGGAATGCAGTTTTCACATCCATCTGCCAGATCTCATAATCATAGTATGCTGCAATAGCCAATAGAATTCTGATGGATTTCAGCATTACTACGGGTGAGAAGGTTTCGTCGTAGTCAACACCTTGTCTTTGACGATATCCCTTAGCCACTAGCCTTGCTTTATAGGTCTCTACCTTTCCATCTACTCTGATCTTTTTCTTCAAGATCCACTTGCAACCGATGGGTACAATACCTTTGGGCGCATCAACTAGGTTCCAAACCTTGTTGGAGTACATAGAATTCATCTCAGAATTCATGGCTTCTTGCCACTTTTTGGAGTCTATACTCATAATAGCCTTCTCGTAGGTTTGAGGATCAATATCCTCAATATCCTCTCCTCTAATATGTCCCACATATCTCTCAGGAGGATGGGATACTCTATCAGACCTACGTAAAGTTGAAACTTATGTATTAGGTACCTGAACAGACTCGGGCTATAGAGTGGTGCTCGAGTTTGGTTCTCCAACCTCGCTCAACTCTATCATTCTCCCACTATCTCCGCCAAGAATGTGTTCCTTCTCAAGGAACACTGCTCTCTTAGCTCTAAAGACCTTTTGGTCATCGAGATGATAGAAATAATACTCACAAGTTTCCTTGGGGTATCCCACAAATTTGCATCGCTCTGTCCTTGATTCTAACTTATCGGGGTTGTGTCTTTTAACGTGGGCAAGGCAGCCCCAAATCTTAACAACATTAAGATCGGGCTTCTTCCCTTTCCATATCTCATATGGTGTAGACACTACCAACTTAGTTGGAACTCTGTTCAGAAGGTAAGTTGTGGTTTCTAGGGCATATCCCCAGAATGAGATGGGTAGGTCAGCGAAGCTCATCATGGACCATACCATATCTAATAGCGTACGATTTCTCCTTTCAGAGACACCATTGAGCTGAGGTGTATAAGGAGGTGTCCATTGGGATAATATCCCATGGTCCTTGAGGAACTGAGTAAACTCTGTACTTAAGTACTTACCTCCTCGATCTGATCAAAGAGTTTTGATACTTTTTCTAGTCTGGTTCTCCACCTCATTCTTATACTCTCTAAATTTCTCAAAGGCCTCGGACTTGTACTTCATTAAGTACACATATCCATACCTTGAGAAATCATCAGTAAAGGTAATGAAGTAGGAGTAACCACCAATGGCATGAGTTGACATGGGTCCACATACATCACTTTGTATGAGTTCCAACAGCTCAATGACTCTCTCTCCAGTTCCACTAAATGGAGAGTTGGTCAGTTTTCCACGAAGGCAAGGCTCGCAAGTTGCATATAACACATACTCGAATGGATCTAGATATCCATCATTTAGCAACTTTTGAATCCTTCTTTCATGGATGTGACCTAGCCTACAATACCACAGGTAATGCACTGTTCATCTCATCTCGTTTCCTCTTGGACACATTTACATTCATGATATGCGGAGTAATGTTTAGCATAAACAAACCTTTATACAATATTCCTCTCACCAATCTCCTCTCGGCTTTACTTAGAATTTACAATAAATTGTAGATATGATAAGCAATACTGGTATCCAATACCAATGCACTATCACAAAAATCTAATAATTGGAGATTGATCATAAATGTACCTAAAGCTTCTCCAAGCTTCTATTTCGCCCTCTCTGCAAGGTACTCTTTACAGTTCCTCTTCCAGTGCCCATCTTTGCCATAGTGGAAGTACTGGCCTTTGTCATTTGCTGGGTCTTTCTTAGCAACCTTTGCTTTACTTGGTCTGCCCTTGCCCTTTCCCTTCTTAAGGGACCTTTCTGCTTTCCATTTCTTTCTGGTCTCACCAGTGTAGAGAACTAGCTTCTCTTTCTTAATAGTACTCTCTACCTCCCTCAACATATTGAGGAGCTCTGGGAGAGTCACCTCAAACTTGTTCATATTAAAATTCATTATGAACTATGAAAAGGAATCTGGTAGGGACTGAAGCACAATGTCCACACACAAGTTATCCTCTAGGACCATTCCTAGACCTGTGAGTTTCTCTATCCACTCAATCATCTTTAGGACATGGTTCTGAACCAGTGTCCCCTCAGTCATCCTAGCGCAGAAGAGGCTCTTGGATATCTCATATCGTTGAGTCCTTCCCTGTTCCTCAAACAATTTGCGGACATATAGGAGAATGGATCTGGCATCCATCTTTTCATGTTGTCTCTGTAACTCAGGAGTCATAGAGCCCAACATATAGCACTGAGCAAGAGTGGAGTCATTAATGTACTTCACGTAGCGAGCGATCTCATCCTCGCTTGCCCCTTCTTCGGGCGTAGGCACTATATCAAGGACGTACATGATTTTCTCCGCCGTGAGAACAATTCTCAAGTTACGGAGCCAATCCGTATAATTTGGACTAGTTAGGCGGTTAACATCAAGTATGCCACGTAAGGGATTTGAAAGCGACATTTTTTGAAAATAAAGATGCAGCAGAAATGAATAACATGCAGATTTTGCAAGAAATAAACTATCAAGATATGAACTTCTATCTTAATATGCTCCCACTATTTTACTAACAAGTCATACGACACCCTTAACATATGAAACGGAAAGTCTCCGACAGACTTCTAGTGGGGATCAGGATTCAATCAGCGTCTTAGTGTAACCTCGAGGGACTCAACCAATCACACTAAGCTTAAAAGGTAGGCAACTCTTGCCGATCACAACTCCTTGTGATTCCTGTCCTATTCGGCCTCCAAATCACCATGGCCTCGAGGGACTCGACCAACCATGATGCTCGGTTAAGTCAACACCTTCGTTACAAGATGAGTCTGATTTGATGATATACCCTCGAGGGACTCGACCAAGCATACCATGTCCTCAGGTCACCGGTGACATCTCTATGTCGTAAGCAAGATAGCGAATCACGATATAGGTGAGTCTCGAGGGACTCGACCAACTCAACCTACACCGGGAATCGGTTCCTACTTATAACGATGGAAAGCCACGTGGGTCAATCTAATTGTCTCACGTTTACCGACTTAATATTATCGAGAGAGATGTTTCTATGATTTGGTCTCCTAATATAACATTTCACACATATACATATTTAATATATATATACATCGCATGCAAATATATATACATATCTAGTATGTGTATAAGCAATCACATCAGATGATCATGGACCACAACCTAATGGTGCATCTCCATGCCCTGTGATCGTCCATCTCGTCCTCGTCGGTTCCATCGACATCTCGATGCATCTTCATGCATCGCGATCGTCCGTCTCGTGGGTCCCGCTATTACATCCACGCTCCCGCTGTGCCTCCTCATGTGATTACAACTTAATCATAGGCACGCATGCCCGACAATAAACGAAAAATATAATGAAGGCTCGTAGACCCCAATAATAATAATCACAAGTACACACATCACACGGTCCATGATCATCCGTCCACACATCATACATCACATGTATAAATAATCATCATCATGTAGGACTACTAGATAATGATAAAAATAATAATAAACTAAAATTTTTAATTAATTAGTATTTTATGAAATTAGGGACATATAGGGAATTTTTGAATTTATAGGTGTATTTTTATAATTAGGACAAAAGATAGAAACTGGAATTTCTCAAATTCATAAGGGCAAAACTATTTTTTTGCCCAAAAACCCTAAGCCCCTCTCCCTCTTCGCTACTGCTACCACCGCCGCCGCCACCCTATCGGCGGCAGGCTGTGCGGCGGAGGGCAGGGCGCTGCAACTGTTGCTGCCCTTTCTCGCTTTTATGTCAACGATTTTAACGTCAAAAGTTTCTTCAAAACACAACACACGTAGTTCAAAACCAATCATTCGCACGAACAACCTAGTTCTGATACCACTGTTGGGAAAATCTTTGAGGGTGACATCAGATGCACAGCGGAAGAACAAGAAAACAAAATCCCCGATTCCCAAAAAGATGTTCGTCGTTGTGCGAAGATTGGTGTACAAAATCTGCGAAACTGAAAAAACTACGTATAGTGAAGATTGTGTTACCTAGGGAGATCGTATATCCTTGTTTCCTTACAGATCTTTAGGAGAGGGTGAAGGAGGTCAAGCGTCCTCCTCTTTAGCGGTGATCCACACAACAGGGCTACGACGACGCTCCTCAAAACTTCAGGCTTGCTCTGATGTGGAGAGGGTAAGGAGAATAGGAGAGGCAAGCAAAGGCTCTAGCTTATGAGGCTCTGAATCTCTCCTATTTATAGAGGTCCCCTATCAAACCCTAATAGATCCTCCCCTAGTGGGTATTGGATCTGCATCCAATAACCCAAGCCTTTTAGATTAGTGGATCTCTATCCAATAATCTCTTATGGGCTCTTATTGGATCTCGTCCATGGGATCCAATAATTCAAGGGCTTATTGGATATCCAATAAGACAAGGGCTCCGTCGAATATCTCATATCCGAACCTCTACTCATCGCAATGCCTACCATATGTGTGTGACCCTCTAGGCCCAATATCAAGCTAGCCGTGAGTCATACCTATTAGAACTCCTTCTAACTCAGTGAATTATTATCTTTGTAATAATTCACTCGACTCATCGACTACGGACGTACTAGGCCACTACGCCGTAGTCCCTAGACGATACAGGGGAATCCAATCCATTGGACCTGTCTGTCCTCAATTACCGTGTATCTATAGTCCCTCATCCATCTAATATCCCAGAGACCGTATATCGAGCATGGTGTTGTTAGACCCATACGGTTTATACTCGACTCTCGCTCTAATCAGATTCTCCTTGAGAACTCTTTTTCTCTCAACCCAAATGACCCTAGCTAGGGATTTGTTTGAGTAAGAACACATGGGATATTCCTCTCATGACGCCAAGAGTGGATGATCCTCTGTCGACACTCAATAGCCCTTGTAAGGTCGACTACCACTCCCAATGACAAGCTGTACTAGATCTGGGATAGCCAAACTTATAAGTCTGGTATCAAAGAGTGGAGTACTCATACAGGACATCCTTAGTGTCTTAAGTCTAAGGACTAGATATACCACTAGGACTACGGAATCACTGTTTGACAATAAGGCTTCATCAACTATCCAGCATTCCGTAAGCGTATCAATCAGTGAACTCATTCTCCAATGAGCACTTGTACTATATCCCTAGTGTCCCTACACGAGTAGCTATGAGACCAGTTGCATCCAATTATATGGACGGGTATACAGCACACCAATCTATCCGGTTATCACGATGTCCCTCTCGAGTAACCTATGACCGGGATTATTTAGAATATGTGTTTAAAGGTGAATCGATCTCATTTTCGTGATCTCATCACAATCCGATTCCCATTGCACAAATCCAATGACATCACAATATATATGTGCATATATGCAATAGTTATAAAGTGATATATGCCAAAATATAATAAGCAAAAAGATTCTGTATCAAGTTACATGTGATGACCATCACTCACATGATTGGTTTGCTGAGCACCTATGACTAGCATAAATCATATATTTTTTTCAAATCGAAAACATATAAATTCTTTTGTAATGCTTTTAAATAATAAAATGACTTATATTTCATGTCAATCATATGTATATATAAATTTCAAATACATGCATTAATATTTTAAAATTAGACTAGACAAAATCATCGGATACTTATCTTGATCGCATATCTTCGATACAATATACAATTTTGATCTTTCCTTTCCTTCTCTTATTTCTCTAATATAATCATTTTTTTCTTTTTATTTCCTTCACCATATAAATATCTAATTACTAAAAAAATTAGGATTCATAAATCTATAATCCAAAATATAAATCCAATTAATAGGAATATAAAAAATTAAAATATACCTAATTTAATTTTCTTGCACTTATCTGAATTCATCTAATAGCAAATCGAGTCATCTATAGTTTTCTTCATATTTTTTTATTTTTTATTTTATTTTATCTCTTCTCCTTCTCTTTCTTTTTCTGTTCCTCTTCTCTTTCCTCTTTTCTAGTCACAGATCACTCCTCTCTTTCTTTTTCTCTTCCTCTTCTCTTTCCTCTTTTCTGATCACGGTAGATCACTCCTCTCTCTTTTTCTTTCATCTTCTTCTTCTCTTCTTTGTTCTCACACCGATCCTTTCCTTCTTCCCATTTTTTCTCTTTTCTTGCCCTCCTCCCCTTCTCTTCTTCTTCTTCTTCTTCTTCTTCTTCTTCTTCTTCTTCTTCTTTCTTTAGCCTTCCTTTCTTTTCTTATTCTTCTCCTCTTCTTTGTGCGTGCACCGAAACCCACATCCTCTCTCGTCTCATCGTTTTCTTCTTCCTTGCCTTTTTCTTCTTTCTTTGTTTTCTTCTGATTTTTTATTGATGGCATAGAACTCCTCACAAGTCAATTTATAAAATTTATGAAATAAAAATCAAAGAATAAAAAAAATTAAAAAAGAATACAACTATTTGCTATGAACACAAGAAGCCAAAGCACTCCAAAAATTAGTATATAAAACTGAAGAAGAAGTTATCAAAGAAGAATGAAGCACTCAAGGATGAATCGAGGGCATCCGAAGACAATGAGCAAACCAACAAATGCAAGATAGCCTTTCACAATGAGGTAAATGACTCACCCGAAACTTGATGCTTTTCATGAGTTGTTTGAAATAAAAAAAAATATAAAAAAAATCATGCTTCTTTTTCTAGTAATTTAAAAAAAATAAAAATTTAAGCATGAAAATTACATGTTAACTCCTAGCACTAAGGATAAAAAATTAGATTTATTTAAATATATATATATATATTACTACAACAAATAAAATGATTTTGATTGAAAATGCCTTCATGTTTAATAAAATCATGCTTGATGATTTAATGATGCATAATGATGTAATGATGTAATGAAAATGTTAAAAAGTTTTGGTATCATGTTTGACGATTTTATAATTATGCATGATAATTTGAAGTAATGATGATTTTTGGATAATTTATGCATGAAGCATGGCCTTTGTATAAAAGACTTAGCATGAAATCAATCACAAAATTTAGAACTAAAAGAACTTATAGGAATCTTATAGGAATCTACGTTGTTTTCATTGAATTTTCTGAAAAATAATTTTGTTGATGATTTTTTTATTTCTTTTTGTATGATTCGCTTTAATAATGAGATGATATATCCAATCGAATCATTTATTAATGTTTGCGATTTGAGATGTATTTTATATGAAATATTTTTCTTGATTCTTGTATGATTTATTCTTTTAAGAGAACATTCATCCAAACGAATCATGATTATTCTTTTGATTATAACTTGAAAGATTTCTTATGAATCAAGAATTTTTATAAAATTGTACTCCTATGATTCTTCTTGGTATTCACTAAAAATAGGGGATATATTCAAATTAACCATGAAATATCACTAGACTTCTTATTGTTTATAATTTGAAGTTTATTATGTATAATTTCATTATATTTATGATTTGTGTATCTCATGATATGATTGAATCATTGTTATAAAAGAAGAAGGAAATTGTTAGCTTGCATATTGCAAAAGAGAACCAAAAAGTGCTAGCTTGAATGATAAACTTAAATCTCCCAAATGTATAAATTCTTCTTATATATTTTTGATCATGATATTGATTTCTTGATTTTTATGACTTAAATTTTCTTTTTAAAATCAAGATCATTTCTTCTCATTCCTTTTACAAAAGAAGAAATTTGTCAAAAATAATACATGGTCTTTTGGAATTCATGACTTAAGATTTGTTGGGAATGAGTCCGCACTAAGAGGAGGGGGGGGGGATGAATTAGTGCAGCGGTAAAAACGTCAATTCTAAAATCTTTCATTCTGAATAAACCCATTTTGAAAAGATATTAACTCAAATCTTTCATTCTAAAATCAAATCTTTCATTTTGAAAGCGTACAGAAGGGTGTGCAATAAAAATAATGAGGAAGTAAAGTAGTTTGCAATAAAAATAAATAGTAAAACAGAAATACAAACCATTTTATAGTGGTTTAGTCGTCGTGACCTACATCCACTCCATCGATTCCTCTTCAATCGAGGCCATTGACATCCACTATCGATCTTGCTTCAATGGGCAAAGATCAACCACCCTTACAACTCGATTTTCCTTTTGACAGGTTTAGGAGAGAACCTTTACAACCCCCACAACCTCCTCTCTTAAACTTCACTATCACTTAGAGTTTGAGAGGAGTTCACACAAGATTGCAATAGCGTTTACTTTCTTTTTCACTCTCTATTCTTGTGTATATTAACTAGGGATGAGAGGGGTATTTAGAGGCCTCAAGTTGATTCAAACTTAGAGCCTAAAAATGTCTCATCCCGGGTTTTCTGGGTCCTGGCGATACCATCGTATGTGCTGGGCAGTACCACCGCCTGCAGTACTAACACTAGGCAACACCACCGCCTGACACCTTACCACTGGGCGGTACCACTACTTAGACTGGCGGTACCACCGCTTGACAGTCTCTCAAAGACTATGTCTTGGCGGTACCACCGTTTGACATAGTCTCGAAGACTATGCCACGACGGTTCCACTTGTTAAGTCATTGTTTGGGCCTTTCACTTAGCCCAACATAGTCCATACATAGGTCCAACTGGCCCCTAATTAGGTTGGCCCAATTCTAATCCTAATTTTATGCTAAATATGAAATTTAAGATATTTAGTAATTTAAACAAGTCCATAAGTCTAGGTTTCTTCCAGCAAGCATCCGGTGATCTTCCGGCGAACTTTCGACGATCTCTCGGTAATGTTCCAGTGGACTCCTAACAAGCTCTTGGACTTCATGACGATCTTCTTGTCAAGTTTTGACGAGCTTCTTTGGTAAGCTCCTAGACTTCTCGGTCAATTCCGGTAGAACTTCCGACGAACGTCTAAACTTCCGACGAACTCTCGAACTCCCAATGAATTCACGTTCTTGACTCTGAGACTTTATTTTGCTTTATGCCTTGCTATCATAGTTAATCCTGCATAGTTAAAGCTTACTTCGATCTAGATAATTATTATTAAGCTAATCAAATATTGTCTAATATGTCATTGGTTCATCAACGCTTCGTCCGATTCTTCGGCGCATCGTCCTCTCTTGCGGCCTATTATCTAATCGACTAGTTGACCTCCATAACTCTGATTTCCTTAGTATAATATCCACTCTTCTTGGCCCGATGCCCAAACTCATGGCCCGAAGCCTTCTGTCGACATGTCGACCGATCCTTCAGCTTGACGTACAATCTTCTGATATGTTTTTCTTCGGCCCAACATGATTCTTCCTGCTTTAATTGTCTCTCCCTGATCGAAGCATCCTGTATCACTCAAAATGCAGATTAAATCATAAACACTATTAATTGGTTTCATCATCAAAATCCGAGATTTAACAATCTCCCCCTTTTTGATGATAACAACCAATTGATGATGGAGTTAACCTTAACTCCCTCTATCAATATGCCATATTGATAGAACCTTGAATTCAAGCTAAATTCAAGTCAAAGCAAATTTCATTATGAATATTTGTAACACTTTATCATAAAATCATGCATATCATGATCATACTTCTCCCCCTTTGTCATCAACAAAAAGGAGAAGTGCATCTAGCTAGTGTTTAGACATAATTTCAAATTATTACATAATAAACATAATCTCAAGTTTTATCATTATATAAGCTAGCAATAATTTTGAGCTTTGCAAGTTTGTAAATTTTGCTAGATTAGCAAATTAGCATGTTTTGCTTCTTGAGATAGGCAAGATAGCACTTTTGCTTCTCTTGAGATTGCAAGCTAGCAATTCTTAGTGATATTCTAGATAGCAAATTCTACATCATGCAAGCTAGCAAATTTTATAATATTTTAGAACATGCAAGCTAGCAATTTTGAGATGTTCAAAAAAGCAACTTTTGCTTCTTGAAATATGCAAGTTAGCAATCTTTGCTTCGTTTTTTAGATTAGCAAGCTTTTTTGCTTCTCTTTATGATGTGCAAAAAAAATTAGTTGGGTGATATACTTCATGAATACAAGAAATTATAAAAATCATATCATGAAAGATAAGATCATGTGAATACCAAAGGACATGATTCATATAGAAAATTTTTTCTTAAGAAAAATACAAGAATCATATGAAAATAAAGAGTAAGAAATCTTGATTCATAAAAGAAAATCTCAAGTTAAGAAATCAAGAGAATGTTCATGATTCGATTGAAAAAATTTTATTTAGATTCGAATCATTAAAATCATAAGAGATTCAAAATGACATTAATTGATTTATCAATCTCTTGAGATGCTAGTGATTTTGTTTCTCCTTTTTGTCATTGTAAAAAAAACGAAGAAGGGAAGAATTGCATAAAAAAACTCAAGTCATAAATTTTCAAGATGTCAAGTAGCATATCATGGTTTGTTAGGATAAGTCTCCTTTTTTTGGTGAATACCAAAAAGAAACAAGGAGAAAATGATCTTAATTTATATAAAGATTTCAAGTATCAAATATCGAGAAATCAAGATCATGAATTGGATTATTTTCTCTTTTGTAAATGGCAAAGAGAAACATAAGAGATCAAATGAGAGATCTTGATTCATAAAAGATTTCATATTATAAATCTCGAGAAATTATAATTTCGATAAAACTCATTCAAATTCATTTTCATAGTCTAAGAGATTCACAAAAGCATAATATACATGGATTCATTAATCTTTTATCGAAAAATCAATAAGATAGAGAAAATTTTTTTTAAGAAAAATGATTTCCTACTTTTAGTTATTTCAATTTAAGTGATTTGATTTCATATGAGCATGCTTTTGTCTTTTATACCAAACAAAAAATATGCATCATCGTTTAAAACTGAAAAATAAATTTCATCATCATGACAAAAAATATAACACATTAAACATATGGCTTCTTTAAACAAGAGATTTGATTTATCATTTTAATTTCAATGATAATACATTCCTTTTTATGTGTTTCATTTTATGTGATTGATTTCATATAAATATGCTTAAGTTTTTAATATGAAAACCAACCATTTTGTTTAAAACCGAAAAAGCAACTTTTATTACGATAAAGATCAATAAGCAATAAATCACAAAAATCATGTATAACTTTTAACTTTAAAATATAAACTCATTAAGTATGATTTCATAAAGCGTTTTTAATCAAAATCATTTTGTTTGTTATAGTAATGCATTTTCCTTCTTTGCATCAATGATTCAATCATATCATGAGATATACAAATCATAAATACAAATGAACTATGTCATGAAAGATATAAGATCAAAAGTGTAACACTTAATTTCAAAACATAAGAGTTCAAATCATTATACATCATTAAATTATCAAGTATGATTTCATTAGTCATAAAACATTTTTAAACGAAATCGAAAAGTAATACGAAAATCATTAAGATACACATTAATGCTTCTTAAAAACACACATAGGATTTATCTTAAGCATTAGATTTAAGTCTAACATTTTGTTCCTTTATCATAAAACATTTAATTGTCATGATATATATATATATATATATATATATATATATATATATATATATATAAAACTAATCATGAAAAGCACTAAGGAATTTCATGGTAAGGAAAAAGATATTCGATTGAGTCGCTTACCTTGTTGACGAAAGCTATCAAAGCGCAGTTCGCCACCTTGCCCTTGTTGGTTTGCTCCTCGTCTTTGGATGTACTCGATTCATCTCATATCGCCTTGAGCACTCTCTTCTTCTTTGGCAACTTCTTTTTAAGTTCACTTTTATTCTTTGATTCTTGTTTTAATAATTTTTTAAGCTTTACTATAAGGAGTTCAAGGTCATCATCATCACTTGAGTCATCACTCAAGTGGTATTCTATTGTTCGAAGTGTCAAATCCTTCTTGTTCTTTGGAAGGTTGTTCTCATGTTCGTTTTGTGTCATACAACTCATTTCATAGGTCATTAAAGACCCGATAAATTCTTCAATTTGAAAATAGTTCAAATCCTTGGCCTCTTGAATGACCGTTATTTTAGGATCCCAAGTTTTAGAAAGATATTGTAAAATTTTGTTCATAAGTTCAAGGTTCGAAAAACTTTTACCAAGAGCTTTTAGACTATTGATGATATTCGTAAAACGGGTGTACATGTCTCCAATAGTCTCGCTTGGTTTCATTTGAAATAGTTTAAAATCATACATCAAAAGATTACTCTTCGAATCTTTTACTCTACTAGTACCTTCGTGTGTGAATTCAAGAGTGTGCCAAATATCGAAAATCGTCTTGCAAATAAAAACTCGATTAAATTCATATTTGTCTAAGGTGCAAAACAAGGTATTCATAGTGTTTGCATTTAAAGAAAAAGTTTTCTTCTCTAACTCATTCTAATCGTTCATTGGAAGAGAAGACTTTTGAAAACCAAATTTGACTATATTCCATAAATCGAGATTCAACGAAAGTAAGAAAACTCTCATTTAAGTTTTCTGATAAGTGTAGTCCGTCCCATTGAACATGGGAGGACGAATGAGAGAGTGACCCTCTTGAAAGCCGAAAAGAGTCATTTCTCTTGGGTGTTAAACCAAATGAGAAAAGAACGTGGCTCTGATACCAACTGTTAGAAATGAGTCGGCACTAAGAGAGGGGGGTGTTAAATTAGTGCAGCGGTAAAAACGTCAATTCTAAAATCTTTCATTCTGAATAAACCCGTTTCGAAAAGATATTAACTTTAAAAACATACGAAAGGGTGTGCAGCAAAAGTAACGAGGAAGTAAATTGGTTTGCAATAAATATAAATAGCAAAACAAAATTGTAAACCGTTTTATAGTGGTTCGATTGTCATGACCTACATTCACTCCATCAATCCCTCTTTCGTCGAGGCCACTGACATCCACTATCGATCTTCCTTCAATGGGCGAAGATCAACCACCCTTACAACTTGATTCTCCTTTTGATAGGTTCAGGAGAGAACCTTTACAACCCCCATAACCTCCCTTGTTAAACTTTACTAGCACTTAGAGTTTGAGAGGAGTTCACACAAGATTACAACAGCATTTTCTTTCTTTTTCACTCTCTGTTCTTGTGTATGTTAACTAGGGATGAGAGGGGTATTTATAAGCCTCAAGTTGATTCAAACTTGGAGCCTAAAAATATCTCATCCGGAGTTTCCTAGGTCCTAGCGGTACCACCGCTTGCAGTACTAACATTGGGTGGTACCATCGCCTGATACCTTGCCATTGGGTGGTACCACCACCTAGACTGGCAGTACCACCGCTTGACAGTCTCTCGGAGACTGTGTCTGGATGGAACCATCACCCAAACTGGTAGTACCACTGCTTGACACAGTCTCGAAGATTATGCTACGACGATTCCATTTTTTGGGTCATTGTTTGGGCCTTTCACTTAGCCTAACATAGTCCATATATGGGCCCAATTGGCCCCTAATTGGGTTGACCCAATTTTAATCCCAATTATGTGCTAACTACAAAATTTAAGACATTTACTAAGCTAAACAAGTTTGTAAATCTAGGTTTCTTCCAGCGAGCTTCCGGCGATCTTCCAGCAAACTTCCAACTATCTCTCGACAATATTCCAACGGACTCCCGGCAAGCTCCTGGACTTCACAATGATCTTCTTGGCGAGTTCTAATGAGCTTCTTTGGTAAGCTCCTGGACTTCTCGGTCAATTCCGGCAGAACTTCTAACGAACGTCCAGACTTCCGACAAACTCTCAAACTCCCAACGAAATCATGTTCTTGACTTTAAGACTTCATTTTGTTTTATGCCTTGCTATCGTAGTTAATCCTGCACAATTAAAGCCTACTTCGATTTAGACAATTATTACTAAGCTAATGAAATATTGTCCGGCATGTCATTGGTTCATTGAGGCTTCGTTCGATTCTTCGACGCATCGTCCTCTCTTGCGACCTATTGCCCAATCGGCCAGTTGACCTCCACAACTCTGATTTTCTTGGCGTAATATCTGCTCTTCTTAGCCCTATGCCTGAACTCATGGCTCAAAGCCTTTTGTCGATACGTGTTGAATCTTGGATTTTGATGATGACGTCAATTGTCATTTGTTATCTAATCCATATGTTGAGATAAGTGTGTAGGATTAACTACAATGAAAGTAAGACATGCAGCAGAAGTTACGCCGGAGTCAAGACTATGATCACGTTGGGGGTTCGAGAGTTCGACGGAAGTCCGGACGGTCGTCGGAGGTTCTACGAGAACAAATCCGAGAAGTCCAGGAGCTTGCCAAAGAAGCTCGTTGGAACTCACCGAGTGGATCGTCGCAAGTTCAGGAGTTTGTCGGAAGTCCGCCGGAGCATCGCTGAAGGTTCGTCGGATGTTTGCTGGAAGTTCGCCAGAAGCTCGTCGAAAGAAGCGATTGACGCACCGGAGCAAGTTGTAGTAAATGCCTTAAGAAATTCGTAGTTAGCACGATGATTAAGTTAGAAATGGGAGGTGATCCCATTAACTTAATCTTGGGGCAATTGGGCCCTTGAAAGACCCAAATTGGGCCGAATGGATCAGCCCATTCGGACCCAGATTACTTGGCCAAAGGTGGCATTGCTTGGGTCGGCGGTGGCACCGGCCAAGGCTCCGTCTCCGAGCTCTGGCTGGGCGGTGCAACCACCTCTGACAAAGGTGCAACCGCCTGAGCTCGGTCTCCGAGCTCTGGCAGGAGGTGCAACCGCCCCTGACAGGAGGTGGCACCACTCAGAGGCTCAGTCTTCGAGCTCTGCCAGGCGGTTCAACCGCCTGTTAGGACTCTAGCTTGGAGAGTCTTAATTGAAAGGGACATTCATGTAAAACTGTTAGGACTCTAGCTAGGAGAGTCCTAATTGAGAGGGACATTCTGTTAGGACTCTAGCTAGGAGAGTCCTAATTGAGAGGGGCATTCATGTAGGAGGTTTTTTCTTATAGAAGAATTAGGAGTTGTAAGGGAATAGGAGTCTTGAGTAGGAGTCCTATTAGGAGTTGGTTAGAATTAAGAGTCTTAAGTAGGAGTCCTATTAGGAGTTAGGGTTTAGAAGCCCTATAAATAGCCATGTATTCCTTCTCTTTTCATAAGCAATAGATGAATCTTTTCTGCAGCCTTTGAGCAGCAACTTGGAGGGAGGAACCCCTATAAAGTTCCAAGGAGGTCGATCCCCTAAAGAGATCAACCCCAAGTTTAGAATCTGCAAGGGTTCTAACACCTGGTATCAGAGTAGCATTCTTGGCATCTCGCTGCCCTTCCACAGCCATCCATCAACCCTCCACAACCATCCAAAGCAATTCCCACAATTGCTTAAAAGATCGTTGCCGAATTCCGCCATCATCTCCACCACCGCGGATCATCCTTTGATCTCCCCGTGAATTGCAACAGGTTCTGGTTTCCTACCTTACTGCTGCTGCAATTTAGTTATCCTTATTCGAAAATCCAAAAAAAAAAAAAAATTATTCCTATATTGCTGCATAAACTTTTCGTCACAAAGTTTTCATCTCTACGACGAAAGATACATTGCAGAATTCCAGCCGCATAGCACCATCTGTTTGATCTTGCTACTGTGCTTTTTCTATCCAAATTTCTACGAAATTTTTATGACATCTTTGACACTTCCTAATAGCAGATTTACCTTTGTTTTTGTCAAAAAATTCTCAATATAAACCATTGATATTTTACGTCTAATCTGCTATACTTGAAAATCTGTATTGTAAAATTTCAGCCGCATAGCACTGTTTGTTTGATCTTGAAACTATATTGTTTCTATCCAAATTTCTACGAAATTTTTATGACATCTTTGACACTTCCTAACAGTGGATTTCCCTTTCATTTCATCGAAAAATTCTCAATATAAACTACTGATCTTTTATGTCCAATCTGCTGCACTTGAAAATCTATGCTGCAAAAAATTTCAGCCGCATATTGTTGCCTTAACCCATCTATTTGCAATCTTTTTTGAATGAAATTTCTTATACACTTTATAGATCATCTTGGTTTCCATCTAAGATTGATGTATTAAGAAATTCATCTCAAAAAATAATTTTGTGTTGCTGCAAATTTTCGTCGTAACCCGCTGAAATTTCTCGACGAGAATTCTGCAAGCGCAACTTGCACCAATTTCCTTGCTATTATACTGCCGAAATTTTCTTGATTAAATTAGATATCCTTGCTGTCATATAAACTGTGATTTTTCTATCAATTTCCTCCTCAATTCTCTCAAGTTTTTGTTGGAAATTACATCGAGAAACCGTTGTTTCTTCGACGACAATTCTACTCTTACAAGACAGCACATACTTGCTGCAACTTCCACTTATTTTTATCAAACCTTTGCTGCCATCTACCACAGATCCAAAACTTTCATCTACAGCCCTAAAACTCCACCAAACCACACCCTCAAACTGCACCCAAAATAGCCATAAAACAAGCCTAAACGGCAGCCTACATCCACCAATCCACCAACCCTTTCGACCATCACTTCTCTCAACCTATACATGCCTTTAACCCAACAACAAAAGAGAAATCTTAATATCATAGATTTGGGGGCATATACTATGGCATCTAAGGAGGCAATCAATGCTAAATTCGAAGCCTTGGAGGCGTGAATGGAGGATAAGATTCGGACGCTCTTTACCGAACTCAGATTGGGCCGACCACTAAGCCCGAAGAAATCACATCAAGGAGAGAGCTTTGCCCAATCATACCAAGCCCAAAGATATGACTTCCAAGAGAGGGGAAGCTCTATGACCAACCCCAACTATCCATGCATGAGAGTGGATTTCCCTAGATGGGAAGAAGGAGACCCGATTGGTTGGATCTCACGCGCGGAGCGATATTTTCGGTACCACAAAATTGCAGATGCATCTATGGTGAAAATTGCAGCTATACATCTTGAAGGGGATGCTATACAGTGGTTTGAATAGTTTGAACATACTTATGGAGTCCTTCATGGCAACAATTCAAAGAAGGACTGCTGATCCGCTTCAGACCAACCGATTACGAGAATATTGATGGACAACTAGCAAAGATCCGACAAACTTCCACCATTCAGGAGTACCAAACTAGGTTTGAAAGGTTATCTAATCAAACTCATGATTGGTCTCAAAAACAGCTATTGAGGACCTTCATTGAGGGCTTGAAGCCGGAGATCCGAGGAGAAGTTAAAGCGTGACAACCGTATACGCTTATGGCAGCCATCTCTTTCGCACGACATCAAGAGGAGCAATTGAACCATGAAGCTTGGAGGACTAGGGTCGCTCCTCAACCAGTAATATTGAAGCCCTCAGCCCCCCCTACTATTGACCAAGTCCTTACACCAAAGAGGTTAACAAGAGAAGAGCTTTGGGAGCGATATGCGAAGGGGTTATGTTGGCATTGTGACGAGCCGTGGAGCCGTGAGCAACGCTGTAGTAAAGGAGGACTTCTTATGATTGAACCGATAGAAGAAGAGGTCATTGAACATTCAGAAGAGAGCCTTGAACATAAATAAAAAGATGCAGAAGAAGAGCCACAACCGACCGAAGTTACGGTACATACACTAGCTGGCTACTCAAACCCGCAAACGATGAAAGTTGGAGGCCTTCTCAAACAACAACCGATCACTGTTCTCATCGACACAGGCAGCACTAATAACTTCCTAAACAGTAAGATTGCTGTCCATATGAACTTACCTATTGAGAATTACAGCAGATTTGTCGTTAAGGTCGCCAACGGACGGATTTTGAAATGCGATCATAGGTGCCCGCAGGTGAAACTGTTGCTGCAGGACCAAGAGATAATTGCAGATTTCTTCCTCCTCCCTCTTGATGATCATAAGGCCATACTCAGAATTAAATGGTTGATGACATTAGGTGATATTTCTTGGAATTTTATGCAACTATTTATAAAATTTTATAGTAAGGAGAAACAGGTGATACTGCATGGGAAACGTGAGGGCGACGTAACGATGATTTGCACACAACAAATGAAGAAGATTTTGCATAAAGCATGCAGGGGCTTTTTGGTACAACTTGAGCAACAAATTAAAGGAGAGCCAATAGAATTTGAAGTTCCAAACCTATTTCCTTTGCTTGCTGAATTTTCAGATATATTTAATGAGTCGCACAACCTACCTCTTACTCGTCGGCATGATCATTGTATAATAATTTTTCCAGTCAAATCTCCAGCAAATACTCAGCCATATCGGTATCCACATCTCCAGAATGATGAAATAGAAAGGATTTTAAAAGAGATGCTTGAAACAAGAGTTATTCGGCCAAGTTGCAACTTCTACTTTTCACCGGTACTACTTGTACACAAGAAGGACGGAACATGGCGAATATGCGTTGATTACCGAGCTCTCAATGGCATAACTATTAAGAACAAATACCTTATTCCAATAGCAGATGAATTGCTAGATGAAAGGGAGCACAAATCTTCACAAAGCTGGACCTTCGATCCGGGTATTATCAAATACGAGTGTATGAAGAAGTCATACCGAAAACCGCCTTTCGAACACACAACGGCCACTACGAATTTTTACTTTCTTCAACAAAAGGTGAAATATCTTGGGCATATCATATCAGAGGAAGGTGTGATGGTGGACCCCTTCAAAATTGAAGCAATGCAAAACTGGCCTACCCCAAGGAACATAAAATTGCTATATGGCTTTTTGGGTTTAACAGGCTACTACCGTAAGTTCATGAAAAACTATGGAAAGATCAGTGCACCACTTACTTCCTTACTGGAAAAAGATGTCTTCCAATGGTCGGACAGAGCCTCCACTGCCTTCGACAAACTTAAGGCAGCCATAATGATGACGCCGGTGCTAGCGCTACCAGATTTCAACCGACCCTTCGTCATTAAGGTCGATGCATCTGGAGACAGAATGAGAGACGTTCTTGTTGAATCTCGGATTTTGATGATGAAACTAATTGATTGTGTTTAAATGTTTGACTACATTTTGAGTGATACAGGTCTACTCGATCAGGATTAGACAATTAACGCAGGAGGAATTGACGTTGCGTCGGAGGAGATCACGTCAGGATATTGGATGGCAGAAGGCTTCGGGCGTCGGGCATCGGGCCAAGGAGAGCGAAATTGCGCCAAGGATATCGGGGTTGCGGAGGTCAACCGCCGATTGGGCAACAAGCTGCAAGAGAGGACGATGCACCGAAGAATCGGATGAAGCGCCAACCAATGACGTGCCGGGCAACAGAATGTCAATTTGCGTTATAATAATTGTCTAGATCGGAGTAGAGTGTTTGCTTGTGTGTGCAGGATTAACTACGATAACCAAAAAACACAAAGCGAGAATACCGGAGTCAAGTTCGATGGACGTTTAAGAGTCCGAAGAATCGTCGGAGATGCTGCCAGAACCAACCGAGAAGAAATCGGGAACCTGTCGGAATTTTCGGAAGTTCGCCGAAGAGATCGTCGGAGGTTCACGGAGATCACCGAGAAGGCTCGGCTACTCATTAAAGTCATCACAAGTTCGGGAGCTTGCTAGAAGCCCGTCGGCAGAAAGTTCGTCGGAAAGCTCGCCAGAACAAGACTCGACGTTCGCGGTTGAAAATTTGCTTAGGATGTGTTTTGGTTATGTAGTCCACTTGTAATTAGGATTAGGATTAAGAGATAATCCTATATCCTGGTTAGGGGCCAACTGGGCCCAAAGTCAGAGTTGGTTTAGGCTAAACCAGCGAACTAGAGAGCCAAGATTGAAGCCCAACTAGTGGCTGAAAACACTGTAGTCGGGCTGAAAACACTGTAGGCGGTGGCACCGCCTAGCTGGGCGGTGGCACCGCCCACCACCCGAGAGCTGGGCGGTGACACCTCCTGGCTGGGCGGTGGCACCGCCCAGCACCCGAGCCCTGGGCGGTGGCACCGCTTGGCTGGGCGGTGGCACCTCCAACAGCGGGAACCCAAAGAGAATTCAAATTTTGAAGCCCAAATTTGAATCCTCTTGAGGCCTATAAATACCCCTCAAATCTCAGCTGAGAGAACAACTTTTTGAGCAGCAAGTGTTTGAGAGAAAAGCCTTAGAAAAGTGTTAGCTTGTCTTGTTTTCAATTTGCTAGTGTTCACCTCCTTCTTTCTTGTTGAAAATCTGTAAGAGAGTGAACCGCTTGTAAAAGTTGTAAGAGGGGTATTTACCCTTCCATTTCAAGAGACTTGCTAGTGGAAGGTGGGAGCCTCATCGAAGAGGGGCCTCGCAAGTGGAGTAGGTCATTTGACCGAACCACTCTAAAATCGGCGTGATTCTTGGTTTGCATTTCATTATTGCTATTTACATTATTGCAAACCTTCTTATATGCTTTAAGTTCCTTATTACTTTTGCTGCACATATTTAAGAATACGTTTTCAAGATTAAAGCTTTTCAAGTTCCGTTCTTATTGTACGAAAGATTTTACTAAAACCGAAGTTTTAATCCGCTGCACTAATTCACCCCCCCCTCTTAGTGCCACTCCGATCCTAACAGTTCTCATGCAAGATGGTCGACCACTCACATACATTAGCAAGACATTGTCTCCCCCCTATCAAAACATGTTAACATATGATAAGGAGATGCTCGCCATTGTGCACGTAGCAACGAGGTGGAGATCGTATTTGATCAGGCAATACTTTCAAATCAAGACCGACCATAAAAGCCTAAAATATCTCTTGGAGCAGAAGATATCTTCCCTCGAGCAGCAAAAATGGGTAACAAAACTTCTTGGATTTGATTATGAAATAACTTACAAAAGGTGGAAAGAGAATGTTGTTGTAGATGCGCTTTCGCAGCTACTTGAGTAAGCTGAATTTTCGGTCGTTTTACTTCCAACCAGCGACTTCCTTGAGGATATTAAGATGGAATGGCAGGAAGATTCGGAGACCAGTAAGATACAAAAAAAATTAGAGGAAGCACCAAGCTCCGTGGCTCATTACAATCGGGACTCAAAAGAATTATGCTATAAGGGACGCATTGTGCTTGTGACAAATTCTACTTGCATCTTCAAGAGCAGATTTTGGACAAAGTTATTCCATATGCAGGGTATTAAATTGAAAAGGAGTACAACATATCACCCACAAACCAACAGCCAGACGAAAGTTTTAAATAGGTGCTTGGAGATAGCCCAAAGCCACCCACCAAATATGACTACCCAAAGAGAACTCCAGACCCAGCCAAGTGCCATTATTGATCGAGGGATCGTGACTCGACGACGACGACCCACTAATGAAGTGCTAATACAGTGGGCAAACCTACCAATAGAAGATGCCACTTGGGAGAACTATGACGACTTGAAGATCAAATTCCCAGAATTCACGAATCATCAGCCTCGAGGATAAGGCTTATTTGAAGAGGGCGGGTCTGTTAGGACTCTAGCTTGGAGAGTCCTAATTGAAAGGGACATTCATGTAAAACTGTTAGGACTCTAGCTAGGAGAGTCCTAATTGAGAGGGGCATTCATGTAGGAGGTTTTTTCTTATAGAAGAATTAGGAGTTGTAAGGGAATAGGAGTCTTGAGTAGGAGTCCTATTAGGAGTTGGTTAGAAGTAAGAGTCTTAAGTAGGAGTCCTATTAGGAGTTAGGGTTTAGAAGCCCTATAAATAGCCATGTATTCCTTCTCTTTTCATAAGCAATAGATGAATCTTTTCTACAGCCTTTGAGCAGCAACTTGGAGGGAGGAACCCCTATAAAGTTCCAAGGAGGCCGATCCCCTAAAGAGATCAACCCCAAGTTTAGAATCTGCAAGGGTTCTAACACCGCCCCAGTCAGGCGGTGCAACCGCCAGACCCCGAAATTTCGGGAATTGACAGTTTTGAGCTCGGAATTCAAACTGGGTTGGGGCCTATAAATACCCCACCCTTTCAGCAATGAAAGAGTAACAAAAAACCACCGAAATCCTGATCTTACTCTGTGTTTTTTAGAGCTCAAAAAGTGTTGTATGAGTTAAAAGTTCTCCTTCCTCTTTTCTTCCAAGTTTTGATCTGTCAAGAGAGGAAAAAAAATTCTGTAAGGGTTGTCTCCTAAGCTCGTCAAAAGGAGTGAAACTGTAAAAGGGTGGTTGGCCTTCGCCTATTGAAGGAAGGCCTCTAGTGGACGTTAGTGACCTCATCAGTGGAGGAAGCCAGAAGTGGATGTTGGTCAAGATTGACCAAACCACTCTAAATCTCGGTTTGCATTTACTTTGAGCATATTATCTTTATTGCAAACCTCCTCAATAGCTTACTGCCTTCTACGCATTTACGATCGTGTTTCAAGTTCAGTATTTTCCGAAACAACGTTTAGACGTAAATCAGTTTTATCGTACGAACATCGTATTTCAGTTTATGCTTACATTCTAATTTCCATCACAACTGCAAACTGCCTTCATAGACTTGCTTTAACTGCATCTTGCTTGATTACAAGTTAAAGTGATTTACGAATCGGATTTTCTATCGAAATCGCTCTTATCGTACGAACGCGATTTTAATCGTCGAAAGTTTTTCACTGCACTAATTCATCCCCCCCCTCTTAGTGCTCTTAATCCTAACAATTGGTATGAGAGCGGGGTTAACTCTCAAATGGATTAAAACCCAAAAGAGATGGCATACGCCGGAAACCAAGAGGGTCATTCTATTACACGTCCACCCATGTTCATTGGGACAGACTACACCTATTGGAAGACTCGAATGAGGATCTTCCTTATTTCAATGGATTTTGAACTTTGGAATCTTATCGAAAATGGATTTTCGAAGTCTTCTCTTCCAATGATCGATTGGAATGAATTGGAGAAGAAGACTTTCGCTCTTAATGCAAAGGCTATGAATGCCTTATTTTGTGCGCCTAATAAAAATGAGTTTAATCGTGTTTCGGTTTGTGAAACCGCATTTGATATTTGGCATACACTCGAAGTGACTCACGAAGGCACAAGTAGAGTGAAAGAGTCAAAAATCAATCTTTTGATACATTCTTTCGAACTTTTCCGAATGAAACTGAGCGAGACTATTGGCGACATGTACACCTGTTTCACGGATGTCGTCAATGGTCTAAAAGGACTCGGCAAATGTTTTTCGGATTTTGAGCTAGTAAATAAGATTCTAAGATCCCTTCCTAAGAGTTGGGACCCTAAAGTCACTGCTATTCAAGAGGCTAAAGATTTAAACAACTTCCCTCTTGAATAACCAATCGGGTCATTAATGACCTATGAAATGACATGCAAGGCCCATGAAGAGCAAGAAGACATCCTTCCAAAGAACAGGAAGGATATGACACTTAGAACTTTAGATGACCACTTGAGAAAAAACTTAAGTGATGAGGACTGTGATGATGACTTGGCATTTCTAACAAGGAAATTCAAAAAATTCATTAAGAGAAACAAGTTTAAAAATGACACAAAAAATAAACTTGAACCCAAAAAGGACCAAGTTATTTGCTACGAGTGCAAAAAGCCGAGACACTATAAAAGTGATTGTCCCCAATCCAGGAAGAGAACATCAAAGAAGAAGGCACTCAAAGCAACGTGGGATGACTCGAGCGCGTCCGAAGAAGAGGAGTCCAACACCGAGCAAGTTGCTAATTACGCCTTAATGGCCATCAGAGAGGAGGTAACAAATTTAATTGATGCAGATTTATCATTTGATGAGTTATTAAATGCCTTCCATGACTTATTTGATGAATGTAAGATTATTAGTAGAAAATACAAATTGCTAAAAATGAAGCATGATAGTCTTACTTGTAATTTCGATAAGTTAAAAACTGAATATCATGATAGTTTAGGTTCTTGTATAAAATGCCATGATCTAGAAACTATCTAAAAGGAAAACTTGCTACTTAAGGACACCTTGAAGAAATTTGAGGTTGGTAGCAAGTCTTTGAACATGATCCTTACAAACAAGGGTCACATTCCCAAAAGAAGTGGAATCGGATTTGTGAGAAATCCTCACCAAAATCCAACCACCTTCATAAAAGGCCCCATCCTACATGTTCGACACCAAAGCAAATGTAACTTTTGTTGCAACCATGGACACAAAACGCATTATTGTCCATTCAAAAAAATTAGTCTGAACAAATTAATTTGGGTTCCTAAAGGAACCATGATAAACTCTATGCAACATGATAAATGATGTAGATCAGTTTTTGAGGCACCCAAAAGTAAATGGGTACCTAAAAATTATCCTGTCTTATAGAGACATAATCCATCCCAAGCTGGGAGCATGAAATAATATCCTGCTCTTTGGATACTCGATATTCATAACTCGAGATCCAAAAAGAACATGCGATGCTCCCTAGCCTAAATAACAAAAAGAGGATTAGAAAATTAAAATTACAAGAGCAATGCAGATACAATCCTATCTGATCCCTCAGAATTAGAAACCCATGATTCTCCCTTCACATATCCTCTGGATTTCCGAACCCATCAAATTGACTTGTTCGAATCCAACTATATCATAAACTTACGTCTTGTAAGCAAAGTTTGTCATGGACTTGCAAAGCTTACCAACTTGGATAATCTGTCATAAACATGCGTACGACATTTGAAGTAGAGTATGCGCGTCACTAGATCTATCTTGATCGTGCAAAATTTCTCATCTTGAAAATTCTTACGTAATTACGTAAGTAAAGTTGACTGCTCCAAATAAAAAATTCTTCTAAAGTCAAAAACATTCAAATCAGATCACACAGCAGTCAAAACGAGTGCTCACTGCCTACAGGCGGTGGCACCGTCCCAGTTGGAGGTAGCACCTCCGGCTATCACTTATTGCAAGCGGTTGCACCGCCCCAGCCAGCGGTACAACCGCCCGCAATCCTGGCCCCTTTTAAACCAAGCTAGGGTCGGCGGTGGAACCAACCCCAACTCACTCCCTTCCCCTCTTTACTCTTCCAAAGCTTCTCCACCTCCATTTCTCCCCTCTTAGTATCCCAAACACTCCTCATTTCGAAGCAAAAGATCAACAATCTCACCTTCTCTTGAAGATCTCACTTAAGGTATTCTCTAAGAAACCTCTAAATTCTATTTTTGATTCATTTACTCTTGCTCATTACTATCTTCTTAAATAACAGTATTTATGGAATCTAGAAGATCCTCAAGGGACAAAGGGAAGAGGAGATTAGTGGAAGACTTTGACCTTACCCTTTTCGATTCAAAATATCATGCTGAAAAATTTTTCTCTTTCGAATTTAGAAGTGTCAATAAGGGAAAACATATATATTTAGATGAACTAAGAGACTTAGAGACAATCCAATGATTTGCAAACCTAGATCTACTCCCTATTTTATAAATTAGTGAACCCATCTATCTAAGACTTATTAGACTGTTTTACAACAATCTACAAGTAGATGAAGAAGAAAGAATGTCTACCTATCTCTTAGGACAACACATCTCCATTACGGATAAATTCATTTGCGACATGATAGGCATTCTCGTAAAAAATAGAGGACTTTATTTTAGAGGATCGTGGGACAATGAAATGGTTGGGACAACATATGTTGAAGTCGTAGGAACAGTTTTCGGTAATCCCAACCCAGTGATAGTTCCTAAAAGCTGTGAACATCTACTACCACTAAATACTAAAGTACTTCAACATATCCTAACTAGCATCATTCTCCTTAAACAATACCATCATGATGAAGTAAGTTAAATAGAATTGGGAACCATGTATTGGATCATGAAAGGACATAACATTTGTTTTGGATACCTTATACAACAAAACATGATAGAACTATTTAAGAGAGACATGATGCTTCCATATGGTGGTATAATCACTAGAATACTTAAAGCCTACGATATTCCAATACCACCCGATGAAGAAGTGATGAAAGTAGATAGGTTTAGCATAATAAACAAAAATCTACTTCACCGATTGAGATATGTTTATAGAAATGGTAATTGGGTTAGAATGCCTAGAAGAACCGATCCCCCTCAACCTGAACCAGTACCTGAAACACCAGTCTTTAGGGGTACTCAATCTCCTCCGATCTGTCCCTTTGAGGAAACACATCCATTTGGGCAAGCTCCTGCATCATCTATCGAAGAAATTGGAATTTGGATGGACCAATTTGAACAAAGACAAGATCGACTTGAACTTCGACAAGATCAAATCCTATCTGAACTGCAGCAAATTCATCGACAATTTGACTCTTTATTTAGGCACTTTAATTTTTCACCTCCTGAATAAGCTTGTATATGTGGACACAATAACCTTTTGTTGTAACAATTACGTTGTTGTAAACTCTTTATATTATTCACCTTGATCACAATGCCTTGATGACTACTGATCGCTGATATGGTTACCTAATGTATTAATTAGAATATGCTCAATCGTGTTACTCATTGTCGCATTTCATGTTAAAATTAAATGTTTCTATAATGCCTACTTTGAAAACATCATGTCTTGGTAAATATGATATGAGAAAGTAACATAGTCATGAAATTGATAAGACATTACCATAATGTTAAATATTACCATGATATTGATGTATTGCCATGATGTTGATGTGTCCGAATGCATAAACTTGTTAAAAATTTTTTTCGGACTTTATTGATTGAATGATCAAATCACTTAATTGCCATTACATGCCTAAAATCACATGCTGAAAATTAATACAAAAATTTCCATAACAATGAGCATGTCTTCATGATTATAGTCTTGTTCGATTGTATGAAAGTGTTAAATTAACATTTTAGTTCCAATCGGATTTCATGAATACATTATTCTCTTTCAGACTTAATAAACATATGTCACTTATAGTTTGATTCACATCATTGATTTTTGATAAATAGAATCATCTAGCAAATGCATACCTTTTAGACTTATCATGTGAAAAATATTCTCCTTGAGAAATAGATTTGATGATTCCTTCTTATAAAAGGAAGATATTCTTATGTGCAAGGATTTGATTAACATAAATATCCTGATCCTTGTAAAGCATGCCTTAATATCCTATCGATTTGAACTACACAATTGGCTTTCCTCCTTCATGAAAACAGATAATAACAAATGAAAAGGAAGAAGTTTTTACTTCATGTCATGTTCTTCTTGAGATGTTTGTATCCTATCACTCTATATAGATAAATGACATGAACCTACTTATGGCATCAGTTGTTTATATCATTCTCCTTTTTGTTGATGACAAAGGGGGAGAAATATATGAATTGATGCTATAAATGCTATATTATGTTGAAAGAAGCAGATATATGTGTATTGATGCTATGCCATGCTTGCATCATCGAAAAAATATGAATTAATGATAACTATGATTGCTATATTAGCAATATGCCATGTTTGCATCAGGTTAAGATATCAAGAACTTGCATCGTAGTCCTACGTATTGATATCTTACCATATAATGAAATGCTATGATTGCTAAAATACTTGAAATATGTGCATCGTGTTAAGATATCAAAATCTTACTTCAAAATTTTACATATTGATATCTTACCATATGATGAAATGCTATCATTATCATAATTCACATTTGAAATTTGAAAATGGATGTCGAGTCTTGACATCATACATCATTTTCAGAGAGATACATCATGATGGGATTCATGATGGGAGTATTGATAAGGTTAAATGATTTTAACTTATCAATATGTCTCTTGAATTTAAAGGCTTTGAATTCAAGAATGATTTATCTCAATTATGGCACATAGATAGGGGGAGTTAAGGCTAACTACGTTATCAATTGATTGTCATCATCAAAAAGGGGGAGATTGTTGAATTTTGGATTTTGATGATGACGTCAATTGTCATTTGTTATCTAATCCATATGTTGAGATAAGTGTGCAGGATTAACTACGATGAAAGTAAGACATGCAGTAGAAGTTGCGCTGGAGTCAAGACTATGATCACGTTGGGGGTTCGAGAGTTCGACGGAAGTCCGGACGGTCGTCGGAGGTTTTGCGAGAACAAATCCGAGAAGTCCAAGAGCTTGCCAAAGAAGCTCGTTGGAACTCGCCAAGTGGATCGTCGCAAGTCCAGGAGTTTGCCGGAAGTCCGCCGGAGCATCGCCGAAGGTTCGTCGGATGTTCGCCGGAAGTTTGCCGGAAGCTCGTCGGAAGCGATTGATGCACCGGAGCAAGTTGCAGTAAATGCCTTAAGAAATTCGTAGTTAGCACGATGATTAAGTTAGAAATGGGAGGTGATCCCATTAACTTAATCTTGGGGCAATTGGGCCCTTGAAAGACCTAAATTGGGCCGAATGGATCAGCCCATTCAGACCTAGATTACTTGGCCAAAGGTGGCACCGCCTGGGTCGGCGGTGGCACCGCCCAGGGCTCAATCTCTGAGCTCTGGCTGGGTGGTGCAACCGCCTCTGACAGAGGTGCAACCGCTTGAGCTCGGTCTCTGAGCTTTAGTTGGGCGGTGTAACCGCCCTAGTCAGGCAGTGGCACCGCCTGAGCTCGGTCTCCAAGCTCTAGCAGGAGGTGCAACCGCCCCTAACAGGAGGTGGCACCGCCCAGAGGCTCAGTCTTCGAGCTCTGCTAGGCGATGCAACCGCCCTAGTCAGGCGGTGCAACCTCCGACCCCAGAATTCCGGTAATTGACAGTTTTGAGCTCGGAATTCAAACTGGGTTGGGACCTATAAATACCCCACCCTTTCAACAATGACAGAGTAACCAAAAACCATCGAAATCCTAATCTTACTCTATGTTTTTGAGAGCTCAAAAAGTGTTGTATGAGTTAAAAGTTCTCCTTCCTCTTTTCTTCCAAGTTTTAATCTGTCAAGAGAGGAAAGAAAATTCTGTAAGGGTTGTCTCCTAAACCCGTAAATAGGAGTGAAACTGTAAAAGGGTGGTTGGCCTTCGCCTATTGAAGGAAGGCCTCTAGTGGACGTCGGTAACCTCATCGGTAGAGGAAGCCAGAAGTGGATGTAGGTCAAGATTGACCGAACCACTCTAAATCTTGGTTTGCATTTACTTTGAGCATATTATCTTTACTGCAAACCTCCTCAATAGCTTACTGCCTTCTGCGCATTTACGATCGTGTTTTAAGTTCAGTATTTTCCGAATCGGCATTTAGACGTAAATCAATTTTATCGTACGAACATCATATTTCAGTTTACGCTTACATTCTAATTTTCATCACAACTGCAAACTGCCTTTATAGACTTGCTTTAACTGCATCTTGCTTGATTACAAGTTAAAGTGATTTACGAATTGGATTTTCTATCGAAATCGCTCTTATCGTACGAACGCGATTTTAATCGTCGAAAGTTTTCCGCTGCACTAATTCACCCCCCCCTCTTAGTGCTCTTGATCCTAACAATACGTTGACCGATCCTTCAACTCAACATCCAATCTTCTGACATGTTTTTCTCTGGGCCAACATGATTCTTCCTGCTTTAATTATCTCTCTCTGATCGAAGCATCCTACGTCACTCAAAACATAGATTAAATCATAAACACTATTAATTGATTTAATCATCAAAATTCAAGATTCAACAAGATTTCCCTTACTATTCAGTCTCCTAAGATTCTTTTTATAAAATAAGGAGAGATCAAAATGAATAATGTCTTTTAGTATTCACATGATCTTTGATATTATATCTTTCTTGACATGATTTTCATATATATAATTCTTTTGTATTTATGATTGTATACCTTATGTGATGCTTAGAGAATTGATGGAAAGGGAAATGAATTGCACCTTTGTGTTATTCCCCTCTTTTTGCCAATGACAAAGAGGGAGAAAGAATTGGTAGTGTACAATCTCAAAAGAGAACCAATGTTTTGCACTATTGTAACCATGCCTTCTTTTTGCCAATGATAAAGGGGAGCAAAACTTGCTAGCTTGCTCAACTCAAAAGAGAAACAAAAAATTATAAACTTGCCCATCACAAAGAGAGGCAAATCTTGCTAGCTTGCTCATCTCAAAACAGAAGCAAGAAGCATCTTGTAAATCTCAAGAGTAGCAATGTTTGCTAACTTACACATTTCAAGAAGATGCAAAAATAGGCTATTTTGCACATCTCCAAAAGATGTAAAATTTTACTAACTTTCATATGTGAAAAACTTACTAGCTTTCATGTTCAAAACTTGCTATCTTACTAGCTTGCATGATGATATTTCAAAGACTTGAGATTATGTTTATAATGTAATGATTTGAAATTATATCTAAAAAAATTACTAGTTGCACTTCTCCTTTTTGTTGATGATAAAGGGAGAGAAGATATGATGATGATGTATAAGTTAAGATAATAATCAAGTATGGGATGATGTGCTTGAATATTTTGATTATGTATAATTTTATATTGCATGCAATGATATGATTAATTTATCAATATGACATATTGATAGGGGGAGTTAAGGTTAACTCTGTCATCAATTGGTTGTCATCATCAAAAAGGGGGAGATTGTTCAATCTTGGATTTTGATGATAAAACCAATTGATAATGTTATGATCTAATATGCATTTTGAGTGATGTAGGACTAGCTTCGATCAAGAGAGGCAAATTGATTAAAGCGGGAAGAATAAGATGTTAGGCCAGAATTGAACATGTCAAATGAATGGATGTCGGACCTGATGAATGGTCGACGTGTCGATAGAAGGTTTCGTGCCATGAGTTCGAGCATCGGGCCAAGAAGATCGGACATTACGCCAAGTAGATTGGATGTTGCTAGAAGGTAACATGTTGATTAGGCAATACATCGAATGAGAGGACGATGTGCCGAAGAGTCGGACGAAGCACCGGATGAACTAATGACACACCGGACAACTTAGTATTCTTGCTTGTAATAAGTAGTCTAGATCGAAGTAGTTTTAGTTATAATTGGGTTAATTTAGAATGTAATTACGCAAACTCAATTAGTTTAGATTGCTCATTTAGTGACCCGAAGCCACGTTAGGCGGTGGAACCGCTTAAGGCTCGGCCTCCCATGTGGTCTGGGCGGTGGTATCGTCGGCCATAAATAGCTGTCAGGTAGTGCTACTACCCAATGTTAATGTGTCAGGCAGTGGTACCGCCAGACTGGGTGGTGGTACCGCCCAATGTTAGACTAGCACGCGGTGGTACCACCTAGTACTGGCGGTGGTACCGCCAATACCCCGAAGACCCGGGATGAGATCCTTTTGTTAGAATCGAGTTTGCACTTGGGGGGGGGGGGTGTGTGAATTAGTGTAGCAGATAAAACCGTCGATTTCGAAAAATATTCGTTCGTTGAAAATCGATCGGAAAGATGTTAAATTAAAAAAACACTTTTGTAAGCATGTAATAAGGAAGTAGAGCAGTGAGCAAGTAAAATGATTTGTAGCAAAGGTAAGGTAAAAGGCAACAAACCAATTTTATAGTGGTTCGGTCATCGTGACCTACATCCACTCCCGATTTCTCTTCACTCGAGGTCACTAGCTTCTACTACCAGTCTTCCTTCAATGGGCTAAGACCAACTACCCTTTTACCCCCCTCTTCTCCTTTTCACAGGTTTAGGAGACAACCTTTTATAAGTACTCACTCCTCTCTAAATAGAATTCTAAACTTAGAATTAGAGGAGGGGATCTCTCAAGTGATTACTATAGCATTTTCCCACTTTTAAATTCTCTATACTTGTGTATGTTAACCTGGGATGAGAGGGGTATTTATAAGCCTCAAGTGGATTCAAACTTGGAGCCTAAAAGTGTCTCATCTTGGTTTTTGGGGTACTGGCGGTACCACAGCCTATGGTGGGTGGTACCATCGCTTGCAGCACTAATACTGGGTGGTACCACCACCTGACACAGTCTTAGAGACTGTGCCACGATGGTTCTGTTAGGATCAAGAGCACTAAGAGGGGGGGTGAATTAGTGCAGCGGAAATCTTTCCGCGATTAATAAAAACTGCGTTCGTACGATAAAAGCGATTTCGGTGTGAAAGCCGATTCTAAGATTACTTTAACTTAAGATCAAGCGAGATAATGTTAAAGTAAATCTATGAAGGCAGTTTGCAGTTATGATGGAAATCAGAATATAAGCACAAACTGAAATACTACGTTCGTATGATAAAAGCGATTTGCGTCTAAACGCCGATTCGGAAAGCACTGAACTTTAAAACACGTTCGTAAAGGCATAGAAGGCAATAAGTTATTGAGGAGGTTTGCAGTAAAGATAAGATGCTCAAAGTAAATGCAAACCGAGATTTAGAGTGGTTCGGTCAATCTTGACATACTCCACTTTTGGCTTCCTCCACCGACGAGGTCACCGACGTCAACTAGAGGTCTTCCTTCAATAGGCGAAGGCCAACCACCCTTTTACAGTTTCACTCCTTTTGATGGGCTTAGGAGACAACCCTTACAGAATTTTCTCTCCTCTCTTTAAAACTCAGAACTTGGAAGAAAAGAGGGAGAAGAACTTTTGGCCTTTACAACAATTTTGAGCTCTAAAAATCACAGAACAAGATCAAGATTTCGGTGTATGTTCTGTGCCCTTTCAGTGCTGAATGGGTGGGGTATTTATAGGCCCCAACCCAGTTCAAATTTGGAGCTCAAAACTATCAATTCTCAGAATTCCGGGATCAGGCGGTTGCACCTCCTGACTGGAGCGGTTGCACCGCCTGGCAGAGCTCAAAGACTGAGCCTCTGGGCGGTGCCACCTCCTGTCAGGGGCGGTTGCACCTCCTGCCAGAGCTCGAAGACTGAGCTTAGGCGGTGCAACCTCCTGACTGAGGCGGTTGCACCGCTCAGCCAGTGCTCGGAGACCGAGCCCAGGCGGTGCCACCTCCTGTCAGGGGAGGTTGCATCGCCCAGTCTCGCTCGGAGACTGAGCCCAAGCGGTGCCACCGCCTGGCTAGAGTGGTTGCACCTCCCAGTCTCGCTCGGAGACTGAGCCCAAGCGGTGCAACCTCTTGGCTTGGGCGGTTGCACCTCCTGCCAGAATTCAAGGTCCGAATGGGTTGATCCATTCGGCCCAATTTGGGTTTTTCATGAGCCCAATTGCCCCAAGATTAAGTTAATGGGATCACCTCCCATTTCCAACTTAATCATTGTGCTAACTATGATATTTCCTAAGACATTTACTGCAACTTGCTCCGGTGAGTCAATCGCTTCTTCCGGGGAGCTTCCGGTGAACTTCCATCGATCATCCGATGAACCCTTGGTGATGCTCCTGCGGACTTCCGACAAACTCCTGGACTTGCGACGATCCAGTTGGCGAGTTCCGACGAGCTTCTTTGGCAAGCTCATGGACTTCTCGGATTTGTTCCCGCAGAACCTCCGACGACTGTCCGAACTTCCGTTGAACTCTCAAACTCCCAACATGATCATTGTCTTGACTCCGGTGCAACTCCTGCTGCATGTCTTACTTTCATCGTAGTTAATCCTGCACACTTAAAACAAAACTTCGATCGAGACAATTAATCCTAAGCAATTAACCAAGTTGTCCGGCATGTCATTGGTCCCTCGACGCTTCGTCCGATTCTTCGGCGCATCGTCCTCTCCTGCAGCCTATTGCCCAATCGGCCAGTTGACTCCGCAACTCCGATATCCTTGGCACAATACCCGCTCTTCTTGGTCCGATGCTCGAGTCCACGACCCGAAGCCTTCTGTCGATACATCGACCGATCCACCGGCCCGACGTCCAATCTTCTGACATGTTCCTTCGGCACAACATGATTTTCCTGCTTTAATTGTCTCATCCTGATCGAAGCATCCTGCGTCACTCAAAGCGCAGATTAAATCATAAACATATATCAAGTAGTTTCATCATCAAAATACAAGATTCAACAATCTTCTCCTTTTTTATGATGACAACCACTTGATGACAGAGTTAAACTTAACTCCCAGAGTTTAAACAAACTCCCCCTATCAATATGCCATATTGATAGAATCTTGAATTCAAACTGAATTTAAGTCATTGCAATATTCATCATGAATACTTGCAACACGTCATCATGAACTTATGCATAACATGTCATGTCATCAACATACTTCTCCCCCTTTGTCATCAACAAAAAGGAGAAGTACCACAATCAAGTGTTTGTGATATTGGTTCAACTCATTGCATGAAAATCATAATATCAAGTTTTATTATCATGCAAGTTTGCTATTATCAAATATCAACATGTAAAATTGCGATGTAAGCTTTTGATATCATAACGCAAACATTTTAAGTGTTTATCAATTGTAGCATTTCATCACATGGTAAGATATCAACGCGTAAAATTACGATACAAGTTCTTGATATCTTAACGCATGATGCAAACATGGCATAATGCAAATTTGGCAATCATAGCATCAATTCATATATCTCTTGATGATGCAAGCATTGCATAATCATAGCATCAGTGTTCATAGCATCAATTCATATATTTCTCCCCCTTTGTCATCAACAAAAAGGAGAACGATATAAGCAAATTTTAAGCATAAGTGCTTGTAATTATTCATGTCATAACTAGGTTCATATCATTTTCCAACAGTGAGTGATAGGATATCAATTATACAAACATCTCAAGGAAAACATGACATGGAGATAGCTTTGAAAACTTCTTCCTTTTTATCTGTTATTATTTTTTTGCATGAAGGAGGAAGACTATTTGTGATACATGCTATTTGTGAGTTTACTTCGAGTGAAGTTAAAATCGATGAGAGATTAAATCATGCTTTATTTTTACAAGGATCAAGATATGTTTGTGAAACAAATCCTTGCAAGTAAAAACAATTTCATCCATATTCATCAAATCCATTTCTCAAAAAAAATATTTTTCACATGATATGTGTATGAGAGATGTATTTGCTAGTTGATTACATATGTCAAAAATCAATGATATGAACTAAACTTGATATGACATATACTTGTTAAGTTCGGAAGAGAGTAATGTATCGAGAAAATCTGATTGTTAGGATACCAATTGTTAAGCGAATCCGAAAATGAAATTAACACTTTCATGCATTCGGACAAGGTTTTGTTATAAATTTTCAAGCTCAATCATGAAGATAAAACATGCTCATGATCATGGTAGTACGATGACAAGTTCACAATTTTAAGACATGCAAGCTAGCAAAATGCCAAACTAGCAAGAGATAATGTTTTACATGAGGCAAGCAAACAATTTGCCAAGTGTTACATTTGCATCTTCTCTTTAGAGGAGTGTAATTTTTGCTTTCATCTTGAATTGTGTAAGCTAGCTAGTTTGCCTCTTTTCATGATGTCCACGCTAGAAATTCTTGCTCCCCCTTTGTCATTGTCAAAAAGAAGGGAAGACCTTTTTTTTTTTTTTAATTTTCAGATTATGACAAAGGTAAGTATCAATTTTATTTGTGCATCATTATATATTCAAATTAAAACATACATAATTTCAAAAACCTTATTTTTCATGCACGATACCGAAAAATAAATCAATCATTATTAATGGGTATATCATACATGATACTCAAACATTAAAATTTTTAAGCATTTATCAACATGTTGATCATGATACCAAACATTCATCATTTAAAGCATTCATGATACATATCATATGCAATACATTATGTACATCATTGTCATAAGTATTGCATGCATCATTTCAAATTCATGAATATTTCATCATTGCATGCATCATGCCAAATCATAAAATATACAATCATCATTAATGCATGATTCCTAATCATCATTTATTTTACAACATGATAGTACCAAATTTGTCAAATTACATTCTACCATACATGATCAAAACTTCTTATTTGTATACATCAAAACAAATTAATGAATATTTCATGTATTCCTATCATCACATAAGGAATATCAACAAGAAAATAATTGGGTGATGAGATAAACCTTTCATGAATACAAAGAATTGAATTTCAATTCATTCAAGAGAAGAATCATCATTCATTTTCAATTCATTCAATTTGACAAATCATGATCATGATTTTGATAAAACTCATTTCAAATTTAAATCATCAAAATCATTTTTATGGCTCACAAAATTTATAACATAAATTGATTCATGATTTCATTGATAATATATTTTTCCCCCTTTTTTAAGTGTTTCATCTTAAGTGATCGATTTCATGTTAACATGCCTTTTCATTTATGTCAAATCAAAACATGCATCAATTTTTAAAGCCACAGTTATTATCATGAAAATCGATAATCCATAATTATCAAGAATCATCATACATAATTTCAAAAATATATACTCATTAATCATAACTTCAAATTAAACATGATTTAATATACTCAAAATCAAGAAATAACAATGGACATCAACATGATACACACTATTACTTCTTAACCATGATTTCATATTTTCAATCAAAATCATTTTGTTTGTTTATCATAAAATATACAATATTATCATTTTCGAAATTACTAGCATGATCATAATTTTTTTTTAAAACATTAATTCTAAAAAAAAAAGAAAATACATCATGAAAACATCAAGTAATTTCAAAATAAATTAGGGGGATTTCGATTACCTCATCATTGAAAATGGTTAAGGCGTAGTTTGCCACCTCGCCTTTCTTGATTTTCTCCTCGTCTTCGGAGGAGCTCGATTCATCCCACTTTGTGTTCTTCTTCTTTGGCCTCTTCCTTCGTTCAAGTTTATTGTTTATTTTAGATTTTTGTTTAATAAACTTATTAAGATTTAGTGTTCGAAGTTCAGGTTCATCATTGTTCTTATCACTTGAGTCATCGCTCAAGTGGTATTCATTTGTCCGGAGTTCCAAATCCTTCCTGTTCTTTGGAAGGTGATTTTGTTCATTATGTTCATCATGTGCATTGTGCACCATTTCATATATCATCAACGAACCAATTAGTTCTTCAAGTGGTAAGTTGTTTAGGTTTTTAGCTTCTTGTATTGCAGTTACTTTTGAATCCCACTTCTTAGAAAGAGAACGCAAAATCTTGTTTACGAGTTCAAAATCCGAAAAACATTTTCCAAGAGCTCTTAAACTATTGACGACATCCGTGAAATGGGTGTACATATCACCTATAGTCTCGCTTGGTTGCATTCAAAAAAGCTCAAAATCATGCAATAAAATGTTAACTTTCGAGTCTTTGACTCTACTAGTTCCCTCGTGCGTGATTTCAAGTGCTCGCCAAATGTCAAAAGCCATGTCGCACATAGAAATCCGATTGAACTCATTTTTGTCCAAAGCGCAAAATAAGGCATTCATAGCCTTTGTGTTTAAAGAAAAATACTTCTTCTCCAAATCTGACCATTCGTTCATCGGTTTAGAGGGAAGTTGAAAACTATTTTCAACGATATTCCATAAATCCAAATTCATAGAAATCAAGAAAACTCTCATTCGAGTTTTCCAATAAGTGTAGTCCAATCCGTTAAACAACGGTGGACGAAAGACCGATAAGCCCTCTTGAAAGCCATGAAGAGCCATTTCTCTCGGGTGTAAATCCGAAATGAGAAAAACCGGGCTCTGATACCAATTGTTAGGATCAAGAGCACTAAGAGGGGGGGGGGGGGGGGGGGGGGGTGAATTAGTGCAGCGGAAATCTTTCTGCGATTAATAAAAACTGCGTTCGTACGATAAAAGCGATTTCGGTGTGAAAGCCGATTCTAAGATTACTTTAACTTAAGATTAAGCGAGATGACGTTAAAGTAACTCCCAACGTGATCATTGTCTTGACTCTGGTGCAACTCCTGCTACATGTCTTACTTTCATCATAGTTAATCCTGCACACTTAAAACAAAACTTCGATCGAGACAATTAATCCTAAGCAATTAACCAAGTTGTTCGGTATGTCATTGGTCCATCGACGCTTCGTCCGATTCTTCAACGCATCGTCCTCTCCTGCAGCCTATTGCCCAATCGGCCAGTTGACTCCGCAACTCCGATATCCTTGGCACAATACCCGCTCTTCTTAGCCCGATGCTCGAGTCCACGGCCTGAAGCCTTCTGTCGATACGTCGACCGATCCATCGGCCCGACGTCTAATATTCTGACATGTTCCTCCGGCACAACATGATTTTCCTACTTTAATTGTCTCATCCTGATCGAAGCATCCTACGTCACTCAAAACGTAGATTAAATCATAAACATATATCAAGTAGTTTCATCATCAAAATATGAGATTCAATAGGTTCCACTTGTTGGGTCACTATTTGGGCCTTTTACTTGGCCCACATAGCCCAAACTTGGGCCCAATTGGCCCCTAATTAAGTTGGCCCAATTTCAACTCAATTATATATTAACTATGAATTTTAAGACATACACTAAGCTAAATAAGTTTGGTAAGTCTAGGTTTCTTCCGGCGAGTTTCCGGTGAACTTCTAATGACCTCTCGGTAATGTTCCAGCGGACTCCCTATTGGGAAATCTTGGGGGCGACATCACATGCGCAGCGGAAGAACAAGAAAACAAAATCCTCGATTCCCAAAGAGATGTTCATTGTCGTGCGAAGATTGGTGCACAAAATCCGCAAAACTTAAAACTGCGTATAAAGTAGATTGTGTTACCTAGGGAGATTGTATATCCTTGTTTCCTTGCAGATCTTTAGGAGAGGGTGAAGGAGGTCAAGCGTCCTCCTCTCTAGTGGTGATCCACACAACTGGGTTACAACGACGCTCCTCAAAACTCCAGGCCTCCTTTGAGGTGAAGAGGGGGAGGAGAATAGGAGAGGCAAGCAAAGGCTCTATAGCCTATGAGGCTCTGAATCTCTCCTATTTATAGAGGTCCCCTATCAAACTCTAATAGGTCCTCCCCTAGTGGGTATTGGATCTGCATCTAATAAGACAAGGGCTCCGTCGGATATCTCATATCCGAACCTCTACTCATCGCAATGCCTACCATATGTGTGTGACCCTCTAGGCCCAATATCGAGCTGGCCGTGAGTCATACCTGTCAGAACTCCTTCTAACTCAATGAATTATTATCTCTGTAATAATTCACTCGACTCATCGACTACGGACGTACTAGGCCACTACGCCGTAGTCCCCAAACGATACAGGGGAATCCAATCCATTGACCTATCTATCCTTAGTTACCGTGTACCTATAGTCCCTCATCCATTTAATATCCCAGAGACCGTATATCGAGCATGGTGTTGTCAGACTCATACGGTTTCTACTCGAGTCTCGCTCTAATCGGATTCTCCCGGAGAAACCTTTCTCTCTCAACCCGAATGACCCTATCCAGGGATTTGTTTGAGCAAGAACACATGGGATATTCCTCTCATGACGTCGAGAGTGGATGATCCTCTATCGACACTCAATAGCCCTCGTAAGGTCGACTACCACTCCCAATGACCAGTTGTACTAGATCTGAGACAACCAAACCTATAAGTCTGGTATCAAAGAGTGGAGCACTCATACAGGATATCCTTGGTGTCTCAAGTCTAAGGACCAGATACACCACTAGGACTACGGAATCCCTGTCTGACAATAAGGCATCATTAACCATCCAGCATTCCATAAGCGGATCAATCAGTGAACTCATTCTCCAATGAGCACCTGTACTGTATCCCTAGTGTCCCTACATGAGCAGCTATGAGACCAGCTGCATCCATCATATGGACGGGTATACAGCACACCAGTCTGTCCGGTTATCACGATGTCCCTCTCAAGTAACCTATGACCGGGATTATTTAGGAAATGTGTTTAAAGGTGAATCGATCTCATTATCGTGATCTCATCACGATCCGATTCCCATTGCACAAATCCAAGGACATCACAATATATATATGCATATATGCAATAGTTATAAAGTGATATATGCCAAAATATAATAAGCAAAAAGATTCTGTATCAAGTCACACGTGCCATCACTCACGTGATTGGCTTGTTGGGCACCTATGACTAGCACTCCCAACAAGCTCCTGGACTTCACGATGATTTTCTTGGTGAGTTCCGACGAGCTTCTTTAGCAAGCTTCTGGACTTCTCGGTCAATTCCGGCAGAATTTCCGATGAATGTCCGGACTTCTGAGGAACTCTCGAACTCCCAACAATGTCTCATTCTTGACTATGAGACTTTATTTGCTTTATGCCTTGATCATTATCATAGTTAATCCTGAACACTTAAAACCTATTTTGATCTAGACAATTATTACAAAGTTAATCAAATGTTGTCCGGCATGTCATTGGTTCATCGATGCCTCATCCGATTCTTCGGCGCATCGTCCTCTCTTGCCGCCTATTGCCCAATCGGCCAGTTGACCTTTGCAACTCCAATTCCCTTAGCATGATTTCTGCTATTCTTGGCCCGATGCCCGATCCCATGGCTTAAGGCCTTCTGTTGATAGATTGACCGATCCTTTGGCTAAACGTCTAATCTTCTAACATGTTCCACTTCGGCCCAATATGATTTTTCTTGCTTTAATTATCTCTCCCTAATCGAAGCTTCCTGCATCACTCAAAATGCAGATCAAATCATAAACACTATCAATTAGTTTCATCATTAAAATCCAAGATTCAATAATCTCCCTCTTTTTGATGATGACAACCAATTGACGACAAAGTTAACCTTAACTCCCCCTATCAATATGCTATATTGATAGAATCCTGAATTTAAATTGAATTCAAGTCAAAGCAATATTTTGTCATGAATATTTGCAACATATTATATGCATATCTTCAACATAACTTCTCCCCCATTGTCATCAACAAAAAGGAGAAGTGCAACTATACAAGCTTTTGATATAAAATTTTAAATCATTGCATAATTTCAAGTTTTATCATCATGCAAGCTAGCAAGTTTTTACAAAATTTTTACACTTTTTGATATATGCAAGATAGCAAGTTTTTGCATCTACTTGAAATATGCAAGCTAGCAACTTTTTCCTTCTTCTTCTTGAAGTATGCAAGCTAGCTAGCAAGTTAGCAAACTCCCATTAAATGTGCAAGATAGAATGTTTTTCTCTTTTGAGAAGTATAATTTTTTTTTTCTTCCTTTGAAAAGCACAATCTAGCAAAATTTTACATCATTTTACAATATGCAACCTAGCAATTTGGCAAGTGTTACTTCTCTTTGAAGTACAAAGGCTAGTAAGTTATTGAAAAAGAATACAAGATAGCAAGCTACAAGATTTGCTCCCCCTATGTCATTGTCAAATAGAAGGGAAGAATACAATGTTGTAATTTTTTTCTCTTTTAGCAAATAAAAAAAAGAAATATGGGAGTTCATAAACAAGGTCTTGATTCATAGAAAAATATCATGTATCAAATATCAAGAAATCAAGATCATGATTTGGATAAAGAAAATAAATCTTAACCCATAATGTGTTCTCGTAAGAAATGCCAAGTCATCATCATTATCACGTTGGGCATGATATTCATGATGCTAAGACATTAAACTTTTTTAAGCATTTATCACTTCATGCATTAAATCAACATTTTGATCAGATACCAAACATTCATCATTTCTCCCACTAAAGCATTCATGATACCAAACATTAAATCAACATTTTTAAGTATTTATCACTTCATGATTGTTGGTATCAAACATTCATTGTTTATTTTCTCTCTCTTTGTCATCAACAAAAAGGAGAATCATTCAACAATGCAAGTGTTTGAAAGCATGTCAAGTAAGTTTTACATCAATTTATCCAAGCTAGCAAAAATGAGAAGTTAAGCAAAAACTTTGCATAAAAAATGAGAAGCTAGCATTTTTGCTTAAGAGCTTTTTGGTTTTTCTTAGCAAGTTTCTTTCTTCCTTTGTCATAAAAAGATAAGAAGAAGAGGAAGAAGGGTAAGGGAGAAATTCATTCTTCACAAAAAAAAAATCAAGAACCAAATTTATGAAAAGATTTGAACCAAATCAAGAACCAAATTCATGAAAAGATTTGAACCAAGTCAAATCCATAATAAATGAGTTTCATTCAATCAAGCTTCTATTTTAGCAAAGAGAAAGGATTCATTAAAAGGATCAAGATGTCCATACAAAATCAAATCCCTATTCTTGCAAATGATCATCACGTACTAAAAGTCCATGAATAAGAATTCTTCTTTCCTGAGAAGAGAGAGGAAGAATTCATGGGAAATGACCATTAAATGAAGGATAAAAAATCCATGAATAAAACTTCATAAATTAAATCTCTTTTCTTGTAAATAAAAGGAATAATGATTCAAAAGAATTAATTAAGTCATTAATCCAAAAATCCATGAATCAAGGCTCTTCTTTTGCAAATAGAAAGATGATCTCAATTTAAAAAGAAAATTCAAGTTATGAAGAACCTAGAAATCCGAAAAAAGAATTCATACATTTGGAAGATTTAGCATGCCTAATTCTCTTCTAATGAAATCAAATTGTTCCTCATTCAATTTCAAATCATCAAATTATCAAAATCACTTTTTAAGAGATTCATAAAAATAATATAAATAGATTCATTAATCTTTTTTTTATTTGATAAAGTAGAGAAAAAAAAATTTCAAGGAGAAAGCTTTCCTCTTTTTAGTGTTTCAATTCATATGATTGATTTCATATAAGTATACCCAAATTTTTATGCCGAATAAAAACATGCATTAACATTTAAAACCGAAAAAGAACTTTCATTATAGCAAAGATCGATAATCTATAAATCACAAGAATCATCATGCATAATTTCAAAATATAAACTCATTAAGCATCATCATTATGCATTATTAGATCATAAAGCATGGTTTCATTGAACATAAAGCATCTTTAATCAAAATCGAAAAGCTATATAGAAATCATCAAAATACACATTATTGCTTCTTAAAAACATACATAAGATTAATTGTTTTAGATGTACAAGTATTAGATCTAACATTTTGTTCCTATATCATAAAACATGTAATTTTCATGATCATTTTCAAAATCACTAAAAAGATAAGCATGATCTCAATTTTTTATATATTTTTAGTAATTTATATATACTTTTTCTAAACTAATTTAAAAATGATTCATGAAATGCATCAAGTAATTTCAAAATAAAGTAAATACATTTCGGGTGAGTTATATACCTCATTGTGAAAGGCCACCTCATCTTTGTTGGTTTGCCCCTCATTTTCGAATATGCTCGATTCATCCTTTGACAACTTCTTCTTTAGTTTTATATAATCATCTTTAGAGTGACCCGGCTTTCTCCATTCATAGCAAGTAGTTATGTACTTTTTAAGTTTGTTTTTATTCTTTGATTCTTGTTTTAAGAACTTTCTAAGCTTTATTGTGAGGAGTTCAAAGTCATCATCATCATCACTTGAGTCATCACTCAAGTGGTATTCTATTGTTCAAAATGTCAAATCCTTCCTGTTCTTTGGAAGGTGGTTCTCATATTCATCATGTTCAACACAAGTCATTTCATAGGTAATCAAAGACCCAATAAGTTCTTCAAGTGGTAAATGGTTCAAGTTATTTGATTCTTATATTGTCGCTATTTTCAAATCCCAATTTTTAGAAAATGATCGTAAAACTTTATTTACAAGTTCAAGATTCGAAAAATTTTTACCAAGAGCTTTTAGACTATTGATGACATCCGTAAAATGAGTGTACATGTCTTTAATAATCTTGCTTAGTTTCATTCGAAATAGTTTAAAATCATGCATCAAAATATTTATTTTAGAGTCTTTAACTCTACTAGTGTCTTCGTGTGTTATTTCAAGAGTATGCCAAATCTCAAAAGTCGTTTCACAAGTCAAAATACGATTAAACTCGTTATTATCCAAAGTACAAAATAAAGCATTCATAGCTTTTGCATTTAAAGAAAAAGTCTTCTTCTCTAGATCATTCCAATTGTTCATTGTAAGAGAAAACTTTTGAAATCCATTTTTGATAATATTTCATAAATTGAGATTTAACGAAAGCAAGAAAACTCTCATCCGAGTCTTCAAATAAGTGTAGTCTGTCCCATTGAACATGGGAGGACTAACGATAGAAAAGCCCTCTTGAAAGACGAAAAGAGTCATTTCTCTTAGTGTTAAACCAAATGAGAAAGATGTGGCTCTGATACCAACTGTTAAGATCGAGTTTGTACTAAGAGGGGGGTAAATTAGTGCAGCGGATAAAAACGTCGATTTTGGAAAATATTTGTTCGTTGATAATCGATCGGAAAGATGATAACTTAAAAAATACTTTCGTAAGCATGCATTGAGGAAGTAGAGCAGTGAGCAAGTAAAATAATTTGCAGTAAAGGTAAATGGCAAAGTAAAAGATAACAAATCAATTTTATAATGGTTCGATCATTGTGACCTACATCCACTCTCGATTCTTCTTCACTCGGGGCCATCGGCTTCCACTACCGGTCTTCCTTCAATGGGCGAAGACCAACTACCATTTTAGACCCCTCTTCTCCTTTTTACAGATTTAGGAGACAACCTTTTATGAGCACTCACTCCTCTCTAAACAAAATTCTAAACTTAGAATTAGAGGAGGGGATCTCTCAAGTGATTACTATAGCATTTTCTCACTTTTAAATTCTCTATGCTTGTGTATATTAACCAGGGATGAGAGGGGTATTTATAGGCCTCAAATGGATTCAAACTTGGAGCCTAAAAGTGTCTCATCCTGGTTTTCAGGGTACTGGCGGTACCACCGCCTGTGCTCGGTGGCACCATCGCCTGCAACACTAACACTAGGCAGTACCACCTCCTAGTCTAGTGATATCACTACCTAGAAGACTATATCTGGGTGATACCACTACCCAGATTAGCAATACCATCGGCTAACACTATGTCTGGGTGGTACTACCGCTTGACATAGTCTCGGAGATTGTGCCACGATGGTTCCACCTGTTGGGTTACTATTTAGGCCTTTCACTTGGCCTAACACAGCCCAAACTTGGGCCCAATTGACCCCTAATTGAGTTGGCTTTATTGCAACCCAATTATAAACTAACTATAAATTTTAAGACATACACTAAGCTAAATAAGTCTGGTAAGTCTAGGTTTCTTCCTGCGAACTTCCAATAATCTCTCAGCAATGTTCCAACAGACTCTCGGCAAGCTCTTGGACATCACGATGATCTTCTTGGTAAATTCCGATGAATTTTTTTGGCAAGCTCTAAGACTTCTCGATCAATTCTGGCATAACTTCCCATGAAAGTTCGAACTTCCCACAAACTCTCGAACTCCCAACAAAATCTCGTTCTTGACTCCAGGACTTCATTTTGCTTTGTGCCTTGATCATTATCATAGTTAATCCTACATACATAAAACCTACTTCGATCCAGACAATTATTACAAAGCTAATCAAATATTGTCCGACATGTCATTGGTTCATCGACACCTCGTCCGATTCTTTGGCACATCGTCCTCTCTTATGGTTTTTTGCCCAATCAGCTAGTTGACCTCTACAATTCCAATTTCCTTAGCGCAATTTCCCCTCTTCTTAGCCCGATACCCGATCCCATGGCCTGAGGCCTTCTATTGATACATCGACCGATCCTCCGGCTCAACGTCCAATCTTCTGAGATGTTCCACTCTGGCCCAACATGGTTCTTCTTACTTTAATTGTCTCTCCCTGATCGAAGCTTCCTACATCACTCAAAACGTAAATCAAATCATAAACACTATGAATCGGTTTCATCATTAAAATTTGAGATTCAACACCTTTTAGGCTCTAAATTTGAATCCATTTGGGGCCTATAAATACCCTCTCATCCCTGCTCAGAGACATAAGAACTAAAAACAAAAACAAGGGAAAATTCTGTTGTTATCTTGTGAGAGTTCTCCTCCTCTAGTTTAAGTGTTAATTTCTGTTTAAGAGAGGAGTAAGTGGGGGTGAAAGGTTCTCTCCTGAGCCTGTCAAAAGGAGAATAGAGTTGTAAGAATAGTTGGTTTTTGCCCATTGAAGAAAGACCGTTAATGGATGTTGGTGGCTTTGACGGAAGAGGAATCGGGAGTGGATGTAGGTCACGATGACCGAACCACTATAAAACTTGATTTGCATTTACTTTAAGCTATTTACTTTCATTGCAAACTGCTTTACTTACTCACTATGCTTCCATACGCTTTTAAATTAACATCTTTCCGATATGAGTTTTCATTGTTCGAAGATTTTTTAAAACTGATATTTTTATCATAAGCACTAATTCACCAACCCCCCCCCCCCCCCCCCTCTTTTAGTGTCGTACTGATCCTAACATTTTTCATCCAAATTATCTACGATAATATGCACCTGCCCGCAACATATTTAGCTTCGATTGTGAATAATGCAATAGAGTTTTGCTTCTTAGAAGACTAAGAAACAAGTACAAGGCCTAGAAACTAACAAGTTTCAAATGTACTTTTTCTATCTATTCTACATCCTACAAAGTTATCATTAACATAAGCAATCAAATTAAAATTTTTAGATTTAAGATACTATAATCCCATATTAGGAGTTCTCTTTAGGTATCTAAAAATTCTTTTAATGGTTTTATAATGGGATTATTTAGGATTGAACTAGAGTCTTGCATAAAGCCCAACATAAATATTATATCATGTCTAGTTGCAATAAGATATAATAGACTACCTATCATACCTCTATAAGTCTTTTGATCAAAGTATTTTCCTTCATTGTCCATATCTAATTTAGTGGATCCAACATATGCTTATTGGTTTGTTAATAATCTTAGTAGATCCATGTGAAACCGTTTTAATAGATCCAACATATACTTGATTTATCTAATAAAACTTCTATCATTTAGTTGTTTAATTTGTAATCCTAAGAAAAATAGCAATTGATCCATCAAACTTATTTTAAATTCTTGATAAATGATTCACAAAAAGATTAATTTGCAGAACTAAAAATAATATCATTAACATAATTTAAATAATAAAAAAATATTTTTAAAATATTTAATAAATAATATGGTGTCAATCTTATCTTTTAAAAAAATATTTTGAATAAAAAAGGAGCTAAGTCTTTCATACCAAGTCCTAAGGCTTGCTTTAACCCATAGAGAGCCTTAGATAATTTATATGCATGGTTTGGAAAAAAATTATTGTCAAATCTGGGTGGTTGCTCAACAAAAACTTTCTCAAATATAAAGACATTAAGAAAAGTACGTTTAATATCCATTTGAAATAATTTAAAATTTTTAAAATATGCACAGATAAAGAGTATCCTGATGGCTTCAAGTCTAGCCATAAGAGCAAAGTTTCTTCATACTTTATACCTTTTTCTTGGTTGAAATATTTGGCCACTAATCTAGCCTTGTTTCAAATTACGATACTTTGTTCATCTTGCTTATTCCTAAAGACTTATTTAGTGTCAATTATGAGATAATCACTAGGTCTAGTAATAAGAATCCAAACTTTATTTTTTTCAAATTGATTTAACTCTTCATGCATTGTCAAGACCCATGAGTCCTTTTAAGAGTATCATGAATGCAATTAGGCTCAATTTGAGATAAAAATATAGCATTTGCATAAATATATTTTTAATGAATAACAAGTTTGAATACTTTTTGGTGTATCTCCAATAATTAGCTCTTTAGGATATGCATCTATATACTTTCATTTTGTGGGCAGGTTTGTAGGGAAATCTATGGGCAACATCGTATGTGCAGTAGAAGAATAGAAAAATAAAAATCCTATATTTTCCAAAAGGTGTTTGTCGTCGTGGCGCAAAAACCCGTGAAACTAAAATCCATGTATGAGATAGTTGTATTAACTAGGGAGATTGTATCTTCCTGAATTCCTACAGATCTGCGAGAGAAGATGAAGGAGGTCAAGTGTCCTCCTCTATAGCGGTGATCCACACGGTAGGAGCTGCAAAGATACTCCTCAAATCGTTGCCCAAATTTTCACTCCTGCTAGCTAAGAAGGAGAAGAGGAGAGGAGAATAGGAGGTGGCAACCAAGAAGCTTAGCCTATGACCTTTTGGTGCTATCCTATTTATAAAGGCTCCCTATTAACTTAACCCTAATGGATCCTACCCTATTGGGTATTGGATCTCCATTTAACTACTCAAGCCTTTTAGATTAGTGTATCTCTATTTAATAATCTCTCGTTAATTCTTATTGGATCTCATCCATATGATCCAATAATTCATGGGTTTATTGGATATCCAATAAGATAGTGGCTCCAGCAGATATCTTATATATGAATCTCTACTCGTTGCAACACTTACCATATGTGTGTAACCCTTTGGGCCTAATATCGAGCTAGACATGAGTCATATTTGTCAAAACTCCTTTTAGCTTAATGAATTATTATGAAGATAATAATTCACTTGACTCATCGACTACGGACGTACTAGGCTACTATGCCGTAGTCCCTAAACGATATAGGGGAATCCAATCTATTAGACATATCTGTCCTCAATTACTGTGTACCTATAGTCTCTCATTTATCTAATACCCTAGAAACCGTATATCAGGCATAATGTTGTCATGCACATACGATTTTTATTTGAGTCTCGCTCTAATTGAATTCTCTCGGAGAACTATTTCTCTCTCAATCCGAATGACCCTAGCTAGGGATTTTTTTTTAGCAAGAATACATTGGATATTTCTCTCATGATACTGAAAGCGGATGATCCTCTATCGATATTTAATATCTCTCGTAAGGTTGGCTACCACTCCCGATGACTGGTTATGCTATATTTGGAACTTCTAAACCTATAAGTCTAGTATCGAAGAGTGGAGTACTTATATAGGATATCTTTGGTATCTCAAGTCTAAGAACCAAGTATACCATTGGGATGACGGAATCACAGTCTGACAATGAGGTATCATCAACCATCCAGCATTTTTTAAGTGGATCAATCAGTGAACTCATTCTTCAATGAGCACCTACATTATATCCCTAGTGTCCCCACAAAAGCAACTATGATACCAGCCACCTCCATCATATAGACGGGTATACAGTATACCAATCTGTCAAATTATCTCGATGTCCCTCCCAAGTAACCTACGACTAGGATTATTTAGGATCTATGTTTAAAGGTGAATCAGTCTCATTATCATGATCTTATCACAATCCGATTCTCATTGCATAGATCCACAGAAATCACAATATATATATACAATAAGTAATATAAAAAAAAAAATAATAATAATAATAAGCAAAAAGACTACATGTTATGTAACACGTGCTATCACTCATGGATTGGCTTGGCGTGACACCTATGACTAGCAAGGTTTCTTTAGAAATAGATATATTCAAGTTGCTTTTGGGAAGGAGAGTTCTTATTCAAATTCAGTTTATCAAATTCAAAATCATTTTTCTTAAATTTGAGAGATTAATTAAAAATAACATGAATAAATTTCTCAATAACTAAGGATCTCTTATTGAATACTCGATAAGTTTTAGAGATAGAGGAATATCCAAGAAAAATGCCTTCATCAGATTTTGTATCAAATTTTCTTAAAGCATCGTTTTCATTTAAAATAAAACATTTGTTAGGATCAAGAGCGGCAATAAGAGGGGGGGTGAATTAGTGCAGCGAAAAATTCTTCGATTTCGTAAAATATTTCGTACGTCCGATGGAAATTAATTCAGAAAGATAGCAACTTGAAACGTAAGAGAGTGTAAGTGTAGTGAAAGCAAGATGAGGAGGAGAAGCAGTTAGTTATGAAATGATTTGCAGTTAAAGTAAATTGCTCAAAATGAAATGCAAACTAGAATTTAGAGTGGTTCGATCAATGTGACCTATATCCACTTTTGGATTCCTCCTCCGTCGAGGTCGTCGACATCCACTAAAGGCCTTCCTTCAATAGGTGAAGACCAATCACCTTTTACAGTGCTTTCTCCTTTTCACGAGTTTAGGAGAGAATACTTACAAGTCTCACACCTCTTTTGAATGATCTCAAAACCTAGAAAGGGGGGAGGAGGACTCTATCACTTATTTACAACACTTTTACACCCTAATAACTCAATATTATCTCAATACTTTGATGCCCTTTCATGCATAAAAGAGTGAGGTTTTTATAGGCCCCAATAATTTTAAAAATGGAGCCAAAAAGTGTCTCATCCTGGATTTTCGGGGTACTAGCGGTACCACCGCCATTACTGGGCGATACCACCACCTGACACCTAACACTAGGCGGTACCACCGCTTGACAAAGCTCGGAGATCAAGCTCTGGCGGTACCACCGCCTGACAGGGGCGGTACCACCGTTGGCAGCATTTCTTGCCAGTAGTACCACCGCCCAAACCACCTGGGGTGCTACTTTTCAGGCGGTGCCACCGTCGGCTAGGAATTCAGCATCCTGGTTGGGCCTTGAATCCGGCCCAAACCAACCCAACTCCGAGCCCAGTTGGCCCCTAACAGAGTTGATAGGATTACCTCCCGAATCAACTCTAATTATCGTTCTAACTATGATTAAGGCAAACATGGTTCGGTACGTCGATTTTTCACTCGGTGATCCTTCGGTGAACTTTTCGACAAGTCTTCCGGTGAGCTTCCAACGAACTCCCGACCAACTCTCGGTTAGTCTTCCGGCATGCTTCCGGCGATCTCCCGACGAGCTTTCGGTGAGTCTTCCAACGTGCTTCCGGTGATCTCACGATGAACACTCGGTGAGCTCCCGGTATATCGTCCGAATCTTCGACTCTGACCCATCATCTGCTTTATGCCTTACTATTATCGTAGTTAATCCTGCATACATATCTCAACACAAGGATTAGATCAAATAATTTACTGTTGAATCTCGGATTTTGATGATAAAATCAATTGATGGGTTAATTGATCTAATACATATTATTGAGTTAAGTGTGCAGGATTAACTACGATAACCAGAAAACACAAAGCAAGAATACCGGAGTCAAGATCGATGGACGTTTAAGAGTCCGAAGAATCATCGGAGATGCTGTCGGAACCAACCGAGAAGAAATCGGGAACCTATCGGAATTTTCAGAAGTTCGCCGAAGAGATCGTCGGAGGTTCACGGAGATCACCGAGAAGGCTCGGCTACTCGTTAAAGTCATCACAAGATCGGGAGCTTGCAGGGAGTCCGTCGGAAGAAGTTCGGCAGAAAGCTTGCCGGAACAAGACTCGACGTTCGCGGTTGAAAACTTTCTTAGGATGTTTTTTTTGTTATGTAGTTCACTTGTAATTAGGATTAGGATTAAGAGATAATCCTATATCCTGGTTAGGGGACAACTGGGCCCAAAGTCAGATTTGGTTTGGGCTAAAATTAAGCCAAACCAGTGAATCGGAGAGCCAGGCGGTGGCACCGCCTGGCTGGGCGGTAGCACCGCCCAGCACCCGAGAGCTGGGCAGTGGCACCGCCTGGGCTAGGCGGTGGCACCGCCCAGCACCCGAGAGCTGGGCGGTGACACCTCCTGGGTTGGGCGGTTGCACCGTCCAGCACCCGAGCGCTGGGCGGTGGCACCGCTTGGCTGGGCGGTGGCACCGCCAGCATCGGAAACATAAGAGAATTCAAATTTTTTGGAGCCCAAATTTGAATCCTCTTAAGGCCTATAAATAGCCCTCAAGTCTCAGCTGAGAACACAACTTTTTGAGCAGCAAGTGATTGAGAGAAAAGTCTTAGAAGAGTCTTTGCCTTTCTTGTTTTCAATTTGCTAGTGTTCACCTCCTTCTTTCTTGCTGAAAATCTGTAAGAGAGTGAACCGCTTGTAAAAGTTGTAAGAGGGGTATTTACCCTCCCCCTTCAAGAGATTTGCTAGTGGAAGGTGGGAGCCTCATCGAAGAGGGGCCTCGCAAGTGGATGTAGGTCACTTGACCGAACCACTTTAAAAACGGCGTAATATCTGGTTTGCATTTCATTACTGCTATTTACATTACTGCAAACCCTCTTACTTGCTTTATTTCCTCATTACATTTACTGCACAACTTTGCGAATACGCTTTCAAGTTAAGCACTTTCGATTCCGATTTTTATCGTACGAAAGATTTGTCGAAACCAACATTTTAAGCCGCTGCACTAATTCACCCCCCCCTCTTAGTGCCACTCCGATCCTAACAATTGGTATCAGAGCAAGGCTCACTCTCATATTTGGTTTAATACCCAAGAGAGATGGCTTACTCCGGCATGCATGAGGGTCATTCTATCACACGTCCACCCTTGTTTAATGGGTCGGATTATACTTATTGGAAGACTCGGATGAGGATCTTCCTCATTTCTATGGATTTCGAGCTTTGGACTATTGTTGAAAACGGATTTCAAAAATCTTCTCTTCCGATGAGCGAATGGAATGAATCGGAAAAGAAGGTTTTTGCTTTAAATGCAAAGGCTATGAATGCCTTGTTTTGTGCACTAGACAAAAATGAATTTAATCGTGTTTCAATTTGTGATTCGGCTTTTGATATTTGGAGAACTCTTGAGGTCACTCATGAAGGCACTAGCCGAGTGAAAGAGTCTAAAATCAACATCCTTGTGCACTCTTATGAACTTTTCCGAATGAAACCAAGTGAGCTCATCGGAGACATGTACACCCGGTTCACGGATGTCATCAATGGACTCAAAGCTCTTGGTAAAGATTTTACTAACTTTGAACTAGTAACTAAAATCTTAAGATCCCTCCCTAAAAGTTGGGATCCAAAAGTTACGACCATTCAAGAGGCCAAAGACCTTAAAGCATTCCCTCTTGAAGAACTCATTGGGTCTCTAATGACCTACGAAATGACATGTCAAGCTCATGACGAGCTCGAGAACCCCCTTCCAAAGAACAGGAAGGATATGGCACTCAAATCACAAGAAGACCACTTGAAAGGAACATCAAGTGATGAGGACAGTGACAATGACATTGCACTTTTGACTCAAAAATTTAAAAAATATTTAAGAAAGAACAAATTTAAAAATAATACAAAAAATAAATTTGAACAAAAGAAGGACCAAGTGATTTGCTATGAATGCAAAAAACCGGGACACTACAAGAACGATTCAAAGAGAACATCAAAGAAGAAGGCGCTCAAGGCAACGTGGGATGATTCAAGCACGTCCGAAGAAGAGGAGTCCAACACCGAGCAAGTTGCTCATTACGTGCTAATGGCTTTAGGAGAAGAGGTATGTGATTTATTTAATAAAGATTTATCTTTTGAAGAACTCTCTATCGCTTTTCATGAATTATTTGATGAATGTAGAACTGTTAGCAAGAAGTTAAGTATCTTAAAGAAAGAGCATGCTTTGCTACAAGATAAGTTTGATAGTCTTCAAACTCCTCCATGCTCTAAGTGTGAGCATTTAGAAGCAATAAAAAATGAAAATTTGCTTCTTAAAGAAACCTTAAACAAGTTTAAGGTTGGTAGCAAAGGATTAGATATGATCCTTGCACACAAGGGTCACGTCGCAAATAGAAATGGAATTGGATTTGTAAAAGGATTACATCAAAATCCTACCACTTTCATAAAATGACCTACATTACATGTTTCCTCCTATATGAAATGCAACTTCTGTTGCAAATCCAGACATATTGCCTACAAATGTCCATTTAGGAAAATTAGTTCACAAAAATTAATATGGGTTCCTAAAGGAACTATAAAGGATTCAATAATAAATAACAAAGTTAGTGGATCAATTTTTTAGGCACCCAAAATCAAATGGGTACCTAAAAGTCATCCTCTTTTGTAGATAAACCCACAAGCTAGGAGCAAGAGATGGTATCTCGATAGTGGATACTCAAGACATATGACTGGAGATCCATCTCATTTCTCTATGCTCACTAGCAAAGATGAAGGGTACGTCACCTTCGGAGACAACAACTAAGGCAAAATCATTGGCAAGGGAACTATTGGTAACAAATTTAGTTTTTCCATTGATGATGTTTTACTAGTTGATGGATTGAAACATATTCTCTTGAGTATTAGTCAACTATGCGATAAAGGTTATATCGTTAGATTCGAATCAAATATGTGTATTATCGAAAAACCAAACAATAACTTGACTATGATTGCATTAAAACAAAATAATATCTACACCATCAACCTTGATGAACTAAGTAATGAAATGTGCTTCTCCGCTCTAAATGATGATGCTTGGCTTTGGCATAGGAGATTAGGCCATGCAAGCATGAAACTAATATCTAAGATCTCATCTAGAGAATTAGTACGAGGGATTCCAAATATGAAGTTTACTAAGGACAAAATATGTGATGCATGTCAACTAGGTAAACAAATAAAAACTAGTTTCAAACCAAAAAATCAAATTAGCACCACTAGACCACTACAATTGATCCATTTGGACTTATTCGGACCAATTGACACAACAAGTCTAGGAGGAAGCAAATATACGTTTGTAATTGTGGATGACTATACTAGGTACACTTGGACCTATTTCTTAGTCTACAAAAGTGATTGCTTCAAGTGCTTCTCTAAATTTTGTAAACTCACTCAAAACGAAAAAGGTTTCATGATTTCATCAATTCGAAGTGATCACGGTGGCGAATTTCAAAACCGTGACTTTCAAAATTTTTGTGAAGTTAATGGATACAATCACAACTTCTCCACTCTGAGGAATCCCCAACAAAATGGAGTAGTTGAAAGAAAAAATAGAAACCTACAAGAAATGGCAAGAACTATGTTAAATAAACATAGTTTACCTAAGTATTTTTGGGCCGAAGCTGTAAATACGGCTTGCTACATCATGAATAGAGTCCTAATAAGACCATCCTTATCAAAAACTCCATATGAATTGTGGAATAACAAAAAACCAAATATTTCCTATTTTAAAGTTTTCGGTTGTAAATGCTTTATTTTGAATGAAAGGGATGTCTTAGGAAAATTTGATGCTAAATCCGATGAAGGTATCTTTCTTGGTTACTCTTCCGTTTCTAAGGCTTTTCGGGTTTTTAACAAAAGAACGTTAGTAATAGAAGAGTCTATTCATGTAGTTTTTAATGAAATTTCTAATTTAAAGAAAAATGATTTTGATGATGATCTTGGTTTTGATAATTTGAATTTAAATGAACCTCCTCCTCAAAATAGCAACTTGGATGCACCGTCTTCCGAAATTTCCTTACCCAAGGAATGGAAGTATATAGATGCTCATCCAAAGGAGCTAATTATATGAGATACATCAAAAGGGGTTCAAACTCGTTCCTCTTTCAAGAATTTTTGTGCTAATGCCGCCTTCCTTTCTCAAATTGAACCTAAATGCATTGACGAGGCCATAAAAGATGATTTTTGGGTTATTGCAATACAAGAGGAATTGAATCAATTTGAGAGGAATAAGGTATGGAAGCTTGTTCCTAGACCTAGTGACCATTTAGTCATTGGTACTAAATGGGTCTTTAGAAACAAGCAAGACGAAAATGGTATCGTGGTTAGAAACAAGGCTAGATTAGTGGCCAAAGGTTTCAACCAAGAAGAAGGTATCGATTACGAAGAAACCTTCGCTCCCGTGGCTCGATTAGAAGCCATAAGGATGCTCCTTGCCTATACTAGTAGTAATAATTTTAAACTATTTCAAATGGATGTCAAAAGTGCTTTCTTGAATGGTTTTATTTCCGAAGAAGTATATGTCGAACAACCTCCCGGATTTGAAAATTCTCTTCTTCCTAATCATGTATTCAAATTGACTAAAGCTCTCTATGGCTTAACAAGCTCCTAGAGCTTGGTATGAAAGGCTTAGTTCCTTTTTTATTTTAAATAATTTTACCAAAGGTAAGGATGATACTACATTGTTTATTAAATATTTTGAAAATAATTTTCTTATTGTGCAAATTTATGTTGACGATATTATTTTTGGCTCTTCGGATGAATCACTATGTGAATCATTTGCCAAATGTATGAGTCATGAATTTGAAATGAGTTTAATGGGTGAATTAACTTTCTTTTTAGGATTACAAATCAAACAACTTAGTGATGGTATATTTCTTAACCAATCCAAATATACATTAGAATTGTTAAAACGATTTAACATGGATAATTCAAAAGCAATAAACACCCCTATGAGTACTGCGACTAAGTTAGATATGGATGAAAATAGTGAAAATTTCGATCAAAAAACATATAGGGGAATGATAGGTAATCTACTCTACCTCACCGCGACTAGACCAGATATTATGTTTAGTGTAGGACTTTGCGGTAGGTTTCAATCTAATCCTAAATTATCTCATCTTAAGAGTGTTAAAAGAATACTTAGGTATCTTAAAGGAACTCCAAATTTAGGATTGTGGTATCCAAAATCTGGAAAATTCGATCTAATAGCTTATGCAGATGCCGATTTTGGCGGAAGCAGGATAGATAGAAAAAGTACATCCGGAACATGCCAATTTTTAGGACACGCATTTGTTTCTTGGACTTCCAAGAAACAAAATTCAGTTGCACTATCTACGGCGGAAGCCGAATACATTACTGCAAGTGCATGTTGTGCACAAGTTATTTGGATGAAAAATACATTAGAAGACTATGGAATTCACTTTAAAAACATTCCCATAAAATGTGATAATACTAGTGCCATATGTCTTACTAAAAATCCAATTCAGCACTCTATAACTAAGCACATCGACGTTAGACATCATTTCATACGCGATCATGTCCTTAACAATGATGTTGTTTTAGAATTCATTGACACAAAGCATCAATTAGCAGATATATTTACAAAAGCTTTGAACGAAGACCAATTTGAATTCATTAGAAGGGAATTAGGTATGTTAAATTGTCCCTAAAAATAAACTTGTTTGAATGGATTTTTCGTAAAGTTTTTCATCCTCTCTCTGTTCCTCGATAAATCTGATCCTTCTCTTTCGATTCTAAATGACATGTTAAATTATCTTATCCTATCTTAAGTCAAACACCGCTCCCATCTGATCAAGATTAATGATTTTATGATATTTTATGAATCTCGAAATTGATTTTGATGGCTTGATTATGAGTTTCAAGTTGACGATGTAAATTTAAATGAGTTTGTATTCGAATTATGATCTTGACTTATTGGAGTTACTACTTGATATTTTTTAATCACAATCTCTTCCTTGCACACCTACAATTTGTGTTATTTATAGAAAGAAGAGATTTGATAAAATGGATGAATGCTGAATTTCCCTTAGGTGAACTCTGCGTAAATATTTTAGCATACTTAATTTTGGATGATGGATTTTCGTATGATCAATGCTGAATTCCTGATATTATAATCACATGTTATATTCTTCAAGTCTCATTCCCTTTTTGTTGATGACAAAGGGGGAGAAAAGTGATGACTTATACCATTTTGATAGCATGACTTATATGAATTTCAAAAGCATGTGTGATATGAATGTCTTATATACCTTGCAAAATCCTTGAGAATATCGCAAGATTGATTGATCATATTGAAAGCTTGCCTTACATTTATATCATGAAATTCATGTTGAAAATCTTTATCTCCTATCGTAGTAAAAATTGTCTCTTATCATTCTACTTGAAAATGATTTTCATCGAAGTTTTATATTTACTATTGCTTAATGAGAATAACGATAAGTTCTACGGTTAAAACTTATCGGTTTATGCTTGAATTCCATGGATGGAATTCAAGTGTTTTCATCTTCTCATAATATGGCATATAGATAGGGGGAGTTATGTTTAACTCCGTCATCAATTGATTGTCATCATCAAAAAGGGGGAGATTGTTGAATCTCGGATTTTGATGATAAAATCAATTGATAGGTTAATTGATCTAATCCATATTATTGAGTTAAGTGTGCAGGATTAACTACGATAACCAAAAAACACAAAGCAAGAATACCGGAGTCAAGATCGATGGACGTTTAAGAGTCCGAAGAATCGTCGGAGATGCTGTCGGAACAAACCGAGAAGAAATCGGGAACCTATTAGAATTTTCAGAAGTTCGCCAAAGAGATCGTCGGAGGTTCACGGAGATCACCGAGAAGGCTCGGCTACTCGTTAAAGTCATCACAAGATCGGGAGCTTGCAGGGAGTCCGTCGGAAGAAGTTCTTCGGAAAGCTCGCCGGAACAAGACTCGACGTTCGCGGTTGAAAACATGCTTAGGATGTTTTTTTTGTTATGTAGTTCACTTGTAATTAGGATTAGGATTAAGAGATAATCCTATATCCCGGTTAGGGGCCAACTGGGCCCAAAGTCAGATTTGGTTTGGGCTAAAATTAAGCCAAATCAGTGAATCGGAGAGCTAGGCGGTGGCACCGCCTAGCACCCGAGAGCTGGGTGGTGGCACTGCTTGGGCTGGGCGGTGACACCTTCTGGGCTGGGCGGTTGCACCGTCCAGCACCCGAGCGCTGGACGGTGGCACCGCTTGGCTGGGCGGTGGCACCGCCAGCATCGGGAACATAAGAGAATTCAAATTTTTTAGAGCCCAAATTTGAATCCTCTTAAGGCCTATAAATACCCCTCAAGTCTCAGTTGAGAACACAACTTTTTGAGCAGCAAGTGATTAAGAGAAAAGTCTTAGAAGAGTCTTTACCTTTCTTGTTTTCAATTTGCTAGTGTTCACCTCCTTCTTTCTTGCTGAAAATCTGTAAGAGAGTGAACCGCTTGTAAAAGTTGTAAGAGGGGTATTTACCCTTCCCCTTCAAGAGATTTGCTAGTGGAAGGTGGGAGCCTCATTGAAGAGGGGCCTCGCAAGTGGATGTAGGTCACTTGACCGAACCACTTTAAAAACGGCGTAATCTCTGGTTTGCATTTCATTACTGCTATTTACATTACTACAAACCCTCTTACTTGCTTTATTTCCTCATTATATTTACTGCACAACTTTGCGAATACGCTTTCAAGTTAAGCACTTCTGATTCCGATTTTTATCGTACGAAAGATTTGTCGAAACCAACGTTTTAAGCCGCTGCACTAATTCACCCCCCCCCCCCCCCCCTCTTAGTGCCGCTTCGATCCTAACATTTACCAATTGATTTCATCATCAAAATCCAAGATTCAACAATCTTCCACTTCGACTCTGTTGGGAAATCATTGGGGGCGACATCATATGCGCAGCGGAAGAACAAGAAAACAAAAATCCCCGATTCCCAAAAAGATGTTCGTCGTCGTGCGAAGATTGGTGCGCAAAAATCCGCAAAACACAAAACTGCGTATAGAGATTGTGTTACCTAGGGAGATCGTATATCCCTGTTTTCTTGCAGATCCTTAGGAGAGGGTGAAGGAGGTCAAGCGTCCTCCTCTCTAGCGGTGATCCACACAGTAGGGTTGCGACGACGCTCCTCAAAACTCTAGGCCTACTCTGAGGTGGAGAGGGAGAGGAGAATAGGAAAGGCAAGCAAAGACTCTAGCCTATGAGGCTGTGAATCCCTCCTATTTATAGAGATCCCATGTCAAACCCTAATGGGTCCTTCCCTAGTGGGTATTGGATCTGCATCCAATAAGACAAGGGCTCCGTCGGATATCTCATATCCGAACCTCTACTCATCGCAATGCCTACCATATGTGTGTGACCCTCTAGGCCCAATATCGAGCTGGCCGTGAGTCATACCTGTCAGAACTCCTTCTAACTCAGTGAATTATTATTTCTGTAATAATTCACTCGACTCATCGACTACGGACGTACTAGGCCACTACGCCGTAGTCCCCAGACGATACAGGGGAATCCAATCCATTGGACCTGTCTGTCCTCAGTTACCATGTACCTATAGTCAATCATCCATCTAATATCCCAGAGACCGTATATCGAGCATGGTGTTGTCAGACCCATACGGTTTCTACTCGAGTCTCGCTCTAATCGGATTCTCCCGGAGAACTCTTTCTCTCTCAACCCGAATGACCCTGGCCAGGGATTTGTCTGAGCAAGAACACATAGGATATTCCTCTCATGACGCCGAGAGTGGATGATCCTCTGTCGACACTCAATAGCCCTCGTAAGGTCGACTACCACTCCCAATGACCAGCTGTACTAGATCTGGGAACAGCCAAACCTATAAGTCTGGTATCAAAGAGTGGAGCACTCATACAGGACATCCTTGGTGTCTCAAGTCTAAGGACCAGATACACCACTAGGACTACGGAATCGCTGTCTGACAATAAAGCATCATCAACCATCCAGCATTTCGTAAGCGGATTAATCAGTGAACTCATTCTCCAATGAGCACCTATACTGTATCCCTAGTGTCCCTACACGAGCAGCTATGAGACCGGCTGCATCCATCATATGGACGGGTATACAGCACACCAGTCTATCCGGTTATCACGATGTCCCTCTCGAGTAACCTATGACCGGGATTATTTAGGAAATGTGTTTAAAGGTGAATCGATCTCATTATCGTGATCTCATCACGATCCGATTCCCATTGCACAAATCCAAGGACATCACAATATATATATGCATTTATGCAACAGTTATAAAGTGATACACGCCAAAATATAATAACCAAAAAGATTCTGTATCAAGTCACACGTGCCATCACTCACGTGATTGGCTTGTTGGGCACCTATGACTAGCAATCTCCCACTTAACCTAAAGCCAATCACCTATGTGTCTGATCCCCATCAAACTCTTGTGATGCTCATAGACAATCTGAGACAACGGCTTTGTCAATGGATTTGCAATGTTATCTTCGGATGGAACTCTTTCCACTACTACATCTCCTCGGGTTACGATCTCTCTTATAAGATGGAACCTCCTCAGAACACTTCTGATGAGACCCGGGTTCCCTTATTTTAGTAATCACCCCATAATTGTCGCAATATAAGGAAGTCGACTTGTCGCTATCTGTATCGACTCCCAAATCTGTGATGAACTTCTTCACCCAGACTCCCTCCTTTGCTGCATCTAATGCGGCAATGTACTCCGCCTCTGTGGTCGAGTCAGCAGTGGTATCTTGCTTGGAACTCTTCCAGCACACTGCTCCTCCATTCAAGGTGTACACATACCCTGAATTCGACTTGCTATCATCGACATCAGACTGAAAACTTGAGTCAGTGTAGCCTTCAACCTTAAGGCTATTACCTCCATATACTAGTAAAAGATCCTTAGTCCTTCTCAAGTACTTAAGGATACACTTTACTGCTTTCCAGTGCTCCAAGCCTGGATCCGCCTGATACCTGCTCGTGACACTCAGAGCATGCGCTATATCAGGCCTAGTACATAGCATGGCATACATGATAGACCCTATTGCTGAGGCATAAGGTATCATATTCATGTTTGCCCTTTGGAATTTTCCATGCCAAACCTTTTGACAATGGTTTCTATGTACCTGGACTGGGACAAGCCAAGCATCCTCTTGGATCTATCTCTATAGATTCTAATCCCCAAGATATAGGATGCTTCCCCTAAGTCCTTTATGGAGAAGTGTCTAGATAACCAAGTCTTTACTGTGGATTGCATTCCTACATCATTCCCAATGATGAGGATGTCATCCACATATAACACCAAAAAGGTGATAGCGCTCCCACTTACCTTCCTGTACACACAAGGCTCATCTTCGTTCTTAAAGAAGTCATAAGATATGATTGACTCATCAAATCTTATGTTCCAACTTCGGAAACCTTGCTTTAGTCCATAAATGGATCTAAACAACCTACACACCTTATCTGGGCAGTTCTTGGACACGAATCCCTCAGGTTGCATCATATACACTTCCTCCTTGAGGTTCCCATTGAGGAATACGGTTTTCACATCCATCTGCCAGATCTCATAATCATAGTGTGCTGCAATAGCCAATAGAATTCTGATGGATGAGAAGGTTTCGTCGTAGTCAACACCTTGCCTTTGACGATACCCTTTAGCCACTAGCCTTGCTTTATAGGTCTCTACCTTTCCATCTACTCCGATCTTTTTTCTTAAAGATCCATTTGCAACCGATGGGTACAATACCTTCGGGCGCATCAACTAGGTTCCAAACCTTATTGGAGTACATAGAATCCATCTCAGAATTCATGGCTTCTTGCCACTTCCCGGAGTCTATACTCATAATAGCCTCCTCGTAGGTCTGAGGATCAATATCCTCTACATCCTCTCCTCTAATATGTCCCACATATCTCTCATGAGGATGTGATATCAGACCTGCGTAAAGTTGAAACTTGTGTATTAGGTACCTGAACAGACTTGGGCTGTAGAGTGGTGCTTGAGCTTGATTCTCCAACCTCGCTCAACTCTATCATTCTCCCACTGTCTCCGCCAAGAATGTGCTCCTTCTCAAGGAACACTATTCTCTTAGCTACAAAGACCTTTTGGTCCTTGAGATGATAGAAATAATACCCACAAGTTTCCTTGGGGTATCCCACAAATTTGCATCGCTCTGTCCTTGATTCTAACTTATCGGGGTTATGTCTTTTAACGTGGGCAGGGCAGCCCCAAATATTAACAACCTTAAGATCAGGCTTCTTCCCTTTCCATATCTCATATGGTGTAGACACTACCGACTTAGTTGGAACTCTGTTCAGAAGGTAAGCTGCGATTTCTAGGGCATATCCCCAGAATGAGATGGGTAGGTCAGCAAAACTCATCATGGACCGTACCATATCTAATAAAGTACGATTTCTCCTTTCAGAGATACCATTGAGCTGAGGTGTGTAAGGAGGTGTCCATTGTGATAATATCCCATGGTCCTTGAGGAACTGAGTAAACTCTGTACTTAAGTATTCACCTCCTCGATCTGATCGAAGAATTTTGATACTCTTTCCAGTCTGGTTCTCCACCTCATTCTTATACTCTCTGAATTTCTCAAAGGCCTCGGACTTGTACTTCATTAAGTACACATATCCATACCTTGAGAAATCATCAGTAAATGTAATGAAGTAGGAGTAACCTCCAATGGCATGAGTTGACATGGGTCGACATACATCACTATGTATGAGTTCCAACAACTCAGTGGCTCTCTCTCCAGTTCCACTAAATGGAGATTTGGTCAGTTTTCCACGAATGCAAGGCTCACAAGTTGCATATGACACATAGTCGAATGGATCTAGATATCCATCATTTAGCAACTTTTGAATCCTTCTTTCATGGATGTGACCTAGCCTACAATGCCACAGGTATGCACTGTTCAACTCATCTCGTTTCCTTTTGGACACATTTACATTCATGATATGTGGAGTGGTGTCTAACATAAATAAACCATTATGCAATGTTCCTTTCGTGATGATCTTATCATCTAATAATATCGAACAACCATTGTTCTCAAAAACAAATTTATATCCACTAACTGTTAAACATGAAATGGAGATAATGTTTTTGATAATAGAATGAACAAAATAACATGCATCTAATGCAATAAAAGCTCCACTAGGCAGATGTAGGGCGACCTCGCCAACAGCTAATACAGCAACTTTTGCTCCATTACCCATCTTGAGGTCCATCTCGCCTCTCTCTAGTCTCCTAGGCCTTGCCAGAACCTGCAACGAATTGCATATATGATAAGCACTACCGGTATCCAATACCCATGTATTATCATAAGAGTCTGACAAATGTAGACTGATCATGAATGTACCTGAAGCTTCATCAAGCTTTTGGTTCACCCTTTCTGCAAGGTACTCTTTGCAGTTTCTCTTCCAGTGCCCATCTTTACCACAATGGAAGCACTGGCCTTTGTCCTTTTTTGGGTCTTTCTTAGCAACCTTTGCTTTACCTTGTTTGCCCTTGCCCTTTCCCTTCTTAAGGGACCTTTCTGCTTTCCTTTTCATTCTGGTCTCACCAGTGTAGAGAATTGGCTTCTCTTTCTTAATAGTACTCTCTGCCTCCCTCAACATATTGAGGAGCTCTGGAAGAGTCACCTCAAGCTTGTTCATATTAAAATTCATTATGAACTGTGAAAAAGAATCTGGTAGGGACTGAAGCACAATGTCCACACACAAGTTATCCTCTATGACCATTCCTAGACCTGTGAGTTTCTCTATCCACTCAATCATCTTTAGGACATGGTTCTGAACCGGTGTCCCCTCAGTCATCCTAGCGCGGAAAAGACTCTTGGATATCTCATATCGTTGAGTCCTTCCCTGTTCCTCAAACAATTTGCGGACATGTAGGAGAATGGATCTGGCATCCATCTTTTCATGTTGTCTCTGTAACTCTGGAGTCATAGAGCCCAACATATAGCACTGAGTAAGAATGGAGTCATCAATGTACTTCACGTAGCGAGCGATCTCATCCTCGCTTGCCCCTTCTTCGGGCGTAGGCATCACTGTATCAAGGACGTACACGATTTTCTCCGCTGTGAGAACAATTCTCAAGTTACGGAGCCAATCCGTATAATTTGGACCAGTGAGGCGGTTGACATCAAGTATGCTACGTAAGGGATTTGAAAGCGACATTTTCTGAAAATAAAGATGTAGCAGAAATGAATAACATGCAGATTTTGCAAGAAATAAACTATCAAGATATGGACTTCTATCTTAATATGCTCCCACTATTTTACTATCGAGTCACGCGACACCCTCAGCACGTAAAACGGAAGTCTCCGGTAGACTTCTAGTGGGGATCAGGATCCAATCAGCGTCTTAGTGTAACCTCGAGGGACTCGACCAATCACACTAAGCCTAAAAGGTAGGCAACTCTTGCCGATCACAACTCCTTGTGATTCCCGTCCTGTTCGGCCTCCGAATCACCATGGCCTCGAGGGACTCGACCAACCATGATGCTCGGTTAAGTCAACACCTTCGTTACAAGATGAGTGATTTGATGATATACCCTCGAGGGACTCGACCAAGCATACCATGCCCTCGGGTCACCGGTGACATCTCTATGTCGTAAGCAAGATAGCGAATCGCGATATAGGTGAGTCTCGAGGGACTCGACCAACTCAACCTACACCGAGAATCGGTTCCTACTCATAACGATAGAAGGCCACGTGGGTCAATCTAATTGCCTCACGTTTACCGACTTAATATTATCGAGAGATGTTTCTATAATTTGGTCTCCTAATATGACATGTCACACATATACATATTTAATATATATCTACATCGCATGTAAATATATATACATATCTAGTATGTGTATAAGCAATCACACCAGATGATCATGGACCACAACCTAATATGATTAGGCCCGAGCCAGTAGGCCTAATCACTCACATCAAGATCTATGTGTGCAACGGTGCATCTCCATGCCCTGTGATCGTCCATCTCGTCCTCGTCGGTTTCGTCGACATCTTGATGCATCTCCATGCAACACGATCGTCCGTCTCGTGGGTCCCGCTGTCGCATCCACGCTCCCGCTGCGCCTCCTCATGTGATTACAACTTAATCATAGGCACGCAGGCCCGACAATAAACGAGAAATATAATGGAGGTTCGCAGACCTTAATAATAATAATCACAAGTACACACATCACACGGTCCATGATCATCCGTCCACACATCATACATCACATGTATAAATAATCATCATCATGTAGGACTACTAGATAATAATAAAAATAATAATCAACTAAACCTTTTAATTAATTAATATTTTTTTGAAATCAGTGACATGTAGGGAATTTCTCAATTCCTAAGGGTATTTTCATAATTTTGACAAAAGATAGAAACTGGAATTTCTCAAATTCACAAGGGCAAAACTGTCTTTTTGCCCAAAAACCCGGCGGTGCTGTCCCGCCGGGCGGCCGCCCCTATGGGGGGGGTTTCGCCCGCGGGAGCAGCGGCAACAGGCGCCGCTTCCCTGCGGCGCCTCTGCCCGTGGGCTGCCAGCCCCGCCAGCAGCAAGCCTGCTGCAAGCAGACCGCCGGCCGGCTGCTGCAGGCACAGCGCTTGCGCATGCGCCGGCGCTGTGCTGCCTGGCTGCGGCTGCGGCTGCCGCTGCAGGTGGCTGCAGGCATGCAGATCGAGGGCAGCAACTGTTGCTGCCCTTGCTTTTGCGTCAACGATTTTGACGTCAAAATTCTTCCTAAACACAATACACGCAGTTCAAAACCAATCATTCGCACGAACAACCTGGCTCTGATACCACTGTTGGGAAATCATTGGGGGCGACATCATATGCGCAGCGGAAGAACAAGAAAACAAAAATCCCCGATTCCCAAAAAGATGTTCGTCGTCGTGCGAAGATTGGTGCGCAAAAATCCGCAAAACACAAAACTGCGTATAGAGATTGTGTTACCTAGGGAGATCGTATATCCCTGTTTTCTTGCAGATCCTTAGGAGAGGGTGAAGGAGGTCAAGCGTCCTCCTCTCTAGCGGTGATCCACACAGCAGGGTTGCGACGACACTCCTCAAAACTCCAGGCCTACTCTGAGGTGGAGAGGGAGAGGAGAATAGGAAAGGCAAGCAAAGACTCTAGCCTATGAGGCTGTGAATCCCTCCTATTTATAGAGATCCCGTGTCAAACCCTAATGGGTCCTTCCCTAGTGGGTATTGGATCTGCATCCAATAAGACAAGGGCTCCGTCGGATATCTCATATCCGAACCTCTACTCATCGCAATGCCTACCATATGTGTGTGACCCTCTAGGCCCAATATCGAGCTGGCCGTGAGTCATACCTGTCAGAACTCCTTCTAACTCAGTGAATTATTATTTCTGTAATAATTCACTCGACTCATCGACTACGGACGTACTAGGCCACTACGCCGTAGTCCCCAGACGATACAGGGGAATCCAATCCATTGGACCTGTCTGTCCTCAGTTACCATGTACCTATAGTCCCTCATCCATCTAATATCCCAGAGACCGTATATCGAGCATGGTGTTGTCAGACCCATACGGTTTCTACTCGAGTCTCGCTCTAATCGGATTCTCCCGGAGAACTCTTTCTCTCTCAACCCGAATGACCCTGACCAGGGATTTGTTTGAGCAAGAACACATAGGATATTCCTCTCATGACGCCGAGAGTGGATGATCCTCTGTCGACACTCAATAGCCCTCGTAAGGTCGACTACCACTCCCAATGACCAGCTGTACTAGATCTGGGAACAGCCAAACCTATAAGTCTGGTATCAAAGAGTGGAGCACTCATACAGGACATCCTTGGTGTCTCAAGTCTAAAGACTAGATACACCACTAGGACTACGGAATCGCTGTCTGACAATAAGGCATCATCAACCATCCAGCATTCCGTAAGCGGATCAATCAGTGAACTCATTCTCCAATGAGCACCTATACTGTATCCCTAGTGTCCCTACACGAGCAGCTATGAGACCAGCTGCATCCATCATATGGACGGGTATACAGCACACCAGTCTATCCGGTTATCACGATGTCCCTCTCGAGTAACCTATGACCGGGATTATTTAGGAAATGTGTTTAAAGGTGAATCGATCTCATTATCGTGATCTCATCACGATCTGATTCCCATTGCACAAATCCAAGGACATCACAATATATATATGCATTTATGCAATAGTTATAAAGTGATATACGCCAAAATATAATAAGCAAAAAGATTCTGTATCAAGTCACACGTGCCATCACTCACGTGATTGGCTTGCTGGGCACCTATGACTAGCAGACTCCGGCCCATCATCTGCTTTATGCCTTACTGCTATCGTAGTTAATCCTGCATACTTATCTCAACACAAGGATTAGATCAAATAATTTACCAATTGATTTCATCATCAAAATCCGAGATTCAACAATCTCCCCCTTTTTAATGATGACAACCAATTGGTGATAAAGTTAATCTTAACTCCCCCTATCAATATGCCATAATTGAGAAAATGTATTCTTGAATTCAAGGTCTTTGATTTCAAGAATCAAACTGATAAGTTAAGTTCATTAAACTTATCAACATGCACATCATGATTCCTATCATGATCTAACATTCTCAAAATATAGTGCCAAGTATTTATCAAAATAATGTCAAGGCATGACATCCATTTTCAAGTATGATATTTCAAATATGAAATATGACAAAGATAGCAATTCATCATTTTATGGCAAGATATCAATTGTAAAATAATAAGTTAAGCTCTAGATATCTTATCATAATGAAAGAAATTTATCAAGCAAACATTTCAAGTATATATGATGAAATACATTGTATACATTTGTTATCAATTTACCATATTTTAGTATTATTTCTCCCTCATTGTCATCAACAAAAAGGAGAACAATTCAACAATGCAAGTGTGGTAAAAAAAATCAAGTAAGTTTCACACTCAAAAGTTTTCATCATTAAATGTTATCAGCAATAAAGCGATAGATTCCAACAACTTCACCCCCTTTGTCATCACATTTTGCATGAAGAAGAGGAAAGAAGGTAAGGAGGGAATCCATTAAAAATGATAAATAAGTTTTCGTTAAATAAGTTTTCATTAAAACATGCTTTCATTTTGATAAAGAGGAGGGATTCATGAAAAGGATCGAGATATCCATATGAAATCAAATCCCCACGAAAATTCTCACACACATGCTTTCATTATCACACACGAAAATTCATCTTTCAAGGATTAAGATATCTACTGGAATTCCTTCAATTTTCATGAGAGATGCATTTGTCAATTACTTCCATGTATCAAACATTAAGATATGTATAAACACTTCATACATTTATAAAATGTTTTGTCATAGCCTTTCATCATTACTTACATGAGGTAATATCATTAGTGCTTGTATCACTCAAAAGTTAAGAATATGATGTATGATTAAAACTTCTCAATATTCAATAGAGATCATAATCATCATAGAAATTTTCAGCATCAAAGTAAACATGATATTGCATCATTATATGATAACATGCTCATCATTTAAAGAGATCACAACATCAAAGAATCTTTTAGCATCAAAGCATAGAATTCCAACATCAAAGTAAATATTTTATTGTCATGAAGCACACAATCTTATTTACATCATCATGTAAAATTTACATCATTAGAGGAGAAGATTTAAGTGAGTGATCCAAAGAATCAAGAAAGTCCAAAAATAAAATTTAATAAATTCATGCATTCGTACAAATTAACATTCCTAATTCTCTTCTAATAAAATCAAATTATTCTTTACTTAAAGGCTTTGTAAAAATATTAGCTAATTGATGTTTTGTATCAATAAACTCTAAGATTATATCATGACTATTGACATGATCTCGTATAAAGTGATGCCTAATATTAATATGTTTAGTTCTAAAGTGTTGAATGAGATTTTTTGTCAAACATATTACACTTGTGTTGTCACATTTTATGAGAATATTTTTAAGATGAATCTTATAATCTTCTAAAATATTTTTCATCCACACAACTTGTGCACAACATGACTAGCTGCAATGTACTCAACTTCGGTTTTAGATAGTGCAACCGAGTTTTGTTTCTTGGAAGACCAAGAAACAAGTGCGTGTCCTAAAAATTGATATGTTTCGGATGTGCTTTTTTTATCTAATTTACATCCAGAAAAATCCGCATCAGCATAAGTAATTAGTTCAAAGTTCTTGGATTTTGGATACCATAATCCTATATTAGTGGTACCTTTAAGATATCTAAGGATTCTCTTAACCACTTTAAGGTGAGATATCTTAGGATTAGATTAAAACCTAGCACAAAGTCCTACACTAAACATGATATCTGGTCTAGTTACGGTAAGGTATAGTAAACTTCCTATCATACCCCTATAAGCTTTTTTATCAAAGCTTTCTTCACTTTCATCAATGTCTAACTTAGTGAAGGTGCTCATAAGAGTGTTGATAGCCTTTGAGCTGTCCATATTAAACCTTTTTAGCAAATCTAAAGCATTTTTTTACCAAGAAAAATATCATTACTTAGTTGTTTGATTTGTAAGCCTAAAAAAGAGGTTAGTTCTCCCATTAGGCTCATTTCAAATTTAAGACTTATACTTTTAGCAAACGATTCACATAGAGATTCATTCGTGGAACCGAAAATTATATCATCAATATAAATTTGAACAATAAGAAAATTATTTTCAAAATTTTTGATAAACAATGTAGTATCGACTTTGCCTTTAGAGAAATTATTTAGAATAAGAAAAGAGCTAAGCCTCTCATACCAAGCCCTTGGGACTTGTTTTAAACCATAGAGAGCTTTAGTCAATTTAAACATATGATTAGGGAGATTATCATTCTCAAATCCGGAAGGTTGTTCAACATAAACTTCTTCGGAAATAAAGCCATTAAGAAAAGCACTTTTAACATTCAGTTGAAACAGCTTAAAATTATTACTACTAGCATAGACAAGGAGCATCCTTATGGCTTCTAATCGTGCCATAGGAGTGAAGGTCTCTTCATAATCGATTCCTTCTTCTTGGTTGAAACCTTTAGCCATTAATTTAGCCTTGTTTCTAATTACGATACCAAGTTCATCTTGCTTGTTTCTAAAGACTCATTTAGTACCAATAACTAAATGGTAATTTGGCCTCGGAACAAGCTTCCACACCTCATTTCTCTCAAATTGATTTAACTCATATTGTATTGCGATGACCCATGAATCATCTTTCAAGGCCTCCTCAATACATTTAAGTTTAATTTGGGAGAGAAAAGTAGCATTTGTACAAAAATTTTTAAGAGAGGAACAAGTTTGAACCCCCTTAGATGTGTCTCCTATGATTAGCTCCTTAGGATGAGCATCTACATACTTCCAATCATTGGGTAAGAATGTTTCGGAAGAAGATACATCTAAATTACTAGATGGAGAAAGGGTTTCATTTAAATTCAAAGAATCAAAATTAACAACATTATCAAAATTATTTTTCTTAACTTCAGAAAGTTCATTAAAAACAACATGAATAGATTCTTCTATAATCAAAGTTCTTTTGTTAAAGATATGAAATTCTTTAGAAACAAAAGAATGGCCAACAAAAATTTCTTTATCGGATTTTGCATCAAATTTACCTAAGGCATCTTTTTCATTCAAAATAAAATATTTACATCCGAAAACTTTAAAGTATGAAACATTGAGTTTTTTGTTGTTCCACAACTTATAAGGAGTTTTGAAAAGTAGTGGTCTTACTAGAACCCTATTCATAACATAACATGTCGTATTCACGGCTTCGGCCCAAAAATATTATGGTAGGCTATGTTCGTTTAACATGGTTCTTATTATTTATTGTAAGATTCACAAAATTTTTAGAAATCACGATTTTAAAATTCACCACCGTGATCACTTCGAATTGATGAAATAATAAAACCCTTTTCATTTTAAACAAGTTTACAAAACTTAGAGAAATACCTAAAGCATTTACTTTTGTGTGTCAAAAAATAAGTCCATGTGTTTCTACTATATTCATCCACGATAACAAATGTGTATTTGCTACCTCCTAGGCTTGATGTAACAATTGGTCCGAACAAGTCCATATAGATCAATTGCAAAGATCTAGAGGTGCTTATTTGGTTCTTAGGTTTGAATTTACCTTTTATTTGTTTTCCTAGTTGACATGCATCGCACACATTTTCTTTGAAGAACTTGATATGAGGAATTCCTCTTACAAGTTCTTTAGATGAAATTTGAGAGATTAGTTTCATGCTAGCATGCCTTAATCTCCTATGCCAAAGCCAAGCATCATCATTCAAAATCGAAAAACATATTTCATTGCAAAGATCATTAATGTCAATAGTGTATACGTTATTTTATTTTAGTGCAATCATAGATGTATTTTTGTGTGGTTTTTCAATAATGCAAGCATTAGCTTCAAATTTAATAATGTATCATTTATCACACAATTGACTAATGCTTAAGAGATTATGCTTTAAGCCATCAACTAATAACACATCTTCAATAAAGAAGTTGGATTTGTTACCTATGGTTCCTTTGCTAATGATTTTACTCTTGTTGTTGTCTCCAAAGGTGACATATCCTTCATCTATGCTAGTGAGCTTAGAGAATTGAGATGGATCTCCAGTCATATGTCTTGAGTATCCACTATCAAGGTACCATCTCTTACTCGTAGCTTGTGATGGTATATTTTTCTATAAAAAATAATGATTTTTAGATACCCATTTGACCTTGGGTGCCTCAAAAATCGATCTACATAGTTTATCATGTTACATTGAGTCATTTGAGATTCTTTTAGAAACCCAAATCAATTTATGTGGACTACATTTCTTGAATGGACAATGATAAGCTACATGCCCAAATTTGTAAGAAAAGTTATATTTATTTCAAGGTGAAACATGCAAAGTAGGGCCTTTAACAAAGGTGGTTGTATTTTGGTGAGAGCTACTCATAAATCCGATTTCGCCTTTTCTATGAACGTGACCCTTGTTGGCAAGGATCATGTTCAAGGACTTGCTTCCAACCTCAAATTTTTCTAAAGTTTCTTTGAGCAGCAAGTTTTCCTTTCTAAGTGTTTCTAGTTCATCACATTTCGTACAAGGAGCTAAACTATCATTATGGTCAACTTTTAATTTATCGAAATCACTAAAAAGATAAGCATGCTCCCTTTTTAACAATTTATATTTTTTACTAATTAATTTACATTCATCAAATAAATCATCAAAGGCATTTCATAGTTTATCAAAGGATAAATTTGCATTAAATAAACTTGTTACCTCATCTCCAATGGCCATTAGTGTATAGTGAGCAACTTGCTCGGTATGGTAGGCTCCTCTTCTTCGGATGCACTTGAGTTATCCCATGTTGCTTTGAGAGCCTTCTTCTTTGGTTGTCTCTTCTTGGCTAGGGGACATTCGCTCTTGTAATGTCTGGCTTCTTGTATTTATAGCATATTACTTAATCTTTCTTGGGTTAAATTTATTTTTAGTATCATTTTTAAATTTATATTTTGTTATGAATTTTTTGAATTTTCTTGTTAAGAGTGTCAAATCTTCATCAAGGTCCTCATCACTTGAGTTTTCTTTCGGGTGGTCTTCTTGGGTTCTTAGTGACATATCCTTCCTATTCTTTGGAAGGGTGTCCTCAAGCTTTTCATGAGCTTTACAAGTCATCTCATAGGTCATTAGTGACCCAATTAGTTCTTCGAGAGGAAAATTATTTAGATATTTGGCCACTTGAATGACCGTTACTTTAGGGTCCCAACTCTTTAGAAGGGACCTTAAAATTTTATTAACAAGTTCAAAATCCAAGAAACTTTTACCAAGTCCTTTTAGACCATTGACGACATCCATAAATTAGGTGTACATGTCTCCAATGGTCTCACTCGGTTTCATCCGAAACAACTCATAAGTGTGCACTAAAAGATTAATTTTTGACACCTTCACTCTACTAGTGCCTTCATGAGTCACTTCGAGTGTGTGTCAAATATCAAAAGTCGTTTCACAAATCAACACACGATTAAACTCATTTTTATCTAATGTACAAAATAAGGCATTCATAGCCTTGGCATTTAAAGTGAAAGTCTTCTTCTCCAACTCATTCCAATCGTTCATTGGAAGAGAAGACTTTTGAAAACCATTTTTGACAATGTTTCATAGCTCAAAATCTATTGAAATTTGAAGATCTTCATTCTAGTCTTCCAATATGTATAATCTGTCCCATTGAGTATAGGCAGAAGTGTAATTGAATGACCCTCTTGGTTGCCGACAAATGTCATCTCTCTTGGGTTTTAAACCAAACGAGAGTGAACCTTGCTTTGATACCAATTGTTAGGATCAAGAGCAACACTAAGAGGGGGGGGTGAATTAGTACAGTAGAACATTCTTCGATTTCGTAAAATATTTTGTACGTTCGATGGAAATCAATTTGGAAAGATAGCAACTTGAAACGTAAGAGAGCATAAGTATAGTGAAAGCAAGATGAGGAGGAGAAGCAGTTTGCTATGAAATGATTTGCAGTTAAAGTAAATTGCTCAAAACGAAATGCAAACCAAAATTTAGAGTGGTTTGGTCAATGTGACCTATATCCACTTTCGGATTCCTCCTCCGTTGCGGTCACCGGCGTCCACTAAAGGCTTTCCTTCAATAGGTGAAGACCAATCACCTTTTACAGCGGTTTCTCCTTTTCACGATTTTAGGAGAGAACCTTTACAAGTCTCATACCTCTCTTGAATGATCTCAAAACTTAGAAAGGGAGGAGGAGGACTCTAACACTTGTTTAATACAATTTTAAACCCTAATAACTCAAGATTATCTCAATACTTTCGTGCACTTTAATGTAGAAAAGGGTGGGGTTTTTATAGGCCCCAATGGCTTTCAAAAATGGAATCAAAAAGTGTCTCATCCCGGATTTCCGGGGTACTACCGGTACCACCGCCATTACTAGGCGGTAGCACTGTCTAGTCTGGGTGGTACCACCGTTGGTAGCATTTAATGCCGGTGGTATCACCGCCCAAACCACTTGGGGTGCTACTTTCCAAGCGGTGCCACTACCGGCTAGGAATTCAGCATCCTGGTTGGGCCTTGAATCCTACCCAAACCAGCCTAACACCGAGCCCAGTTGGCCCCTAACATAGTTGATGGGATTACCTCCCAAATCAACTCTAATTATCGTTCTAACTATGATTAGGGCAAGCATGGTCTGGTACATTGATTTTTCACTCAGCGATCCTCCGATGAACTTTTCGACGAGTCTTTCAGCGATTTCCCGACGAGCTTTCGGCGAGTCTTCCAACGTGCTTCCGGTGATCTCACAATGAACTCTCAACGAGCTCCCGGTATATCGTCCGAGTCTTTGACTCTGGCCCATCATCTGCTTTATGCCTTATTGCTATCGTAGTTAATCCTGCACACTTATCTCAATACAAGGATTAGATCAAATAATTTACCAATTGATTTCATCATCAAAATCCGAGATTTAACAACATTTGCATCCAAAAACTCTAAAATACAAAATGTTGGGTCTTTTATTGTTCCATAATTCATATGGAGTTTTAGATGGCTGAGATCGTATAAGAACCATATTCATGACATAGCATATCAAGTTAACGGCTTTGGCCTAAAAGTATTTGGGTAGGTTATGTTCATCAATCAAGGTTCTTGCTATCTCTTGTAAACTCTTATTCTTTTTCTCAACAACTTCATTTTATTATGGATTTGTTGTAGTAGAGAAATTGTTGTCATACCCATTCAAATCACAAAATTTTGAAAATCATGATTTTAAATTCACCATCATAATCAATAGAAGAAATCATAAAACTTTTTTTTCATTTTGAACTTGTTTACAAAATTTAGTAAAATATTTAAAATAATTATTTTTATATAACAAGAAGTATATCGAAGCATATCTACTATAATCATCAATAATTACAAAAGCGTATTTGCTACCTCTTAGGCTTGTGATATCAATAGGTCCACATGAATTAGGTACTCACTTGGGTTTTATGTTTAAAGCTATTCTTTATTTGTTTACCTAGTTGGCACGTTCCACAAATTTTATTTTTAATAAATATAATTTTAGGCATTCCTCTTATAAGTTCTTTAGTTTTAATTTGTAAAATTAATTTTATACTAGCATGTCCTAGTCTTCTATGTCAAATCCATGCATCATCATTCAAAATCGAAATGTAAGTTATTTTTAAAAAATTTCAATAGTATAAAATTTTCACTTCTGAAAGCAATTATAGATTTATTTTTATTTGATATTTGTATGATGCAAGCATGAGATTTAAATTTAATATTATATAGTTAATACTTATTAAGTTATATTTCAAACCATCTACTAAAAGCACATCTTCAATCAAGAGATTCGATTTATTACTAATATTTTTAATGCCAATGATTTTTCCTTTATTATTATCTCCAAAGATAATATATCCTCCGTCTTGGAACATCCACTATCAAGATACCATTTTTTTCTCCTAGCTTTTGTTTGGAAATATACTTACAAAAAAGAGGAGTTTGCTTTTGATACTCATTTAACATTGAGTCCTTCGTGATTAGATTTATCTTTTTTAACTTTTAACATCAAATTACTTGTAGTTCCATTAGGAATCTAAACTATTTTTAAGAAAGCATGTGTAAATATAATGATATAATTTAACTTTAGGAAGAATATGTAGTGTGAATCCTATTAGCTTTTGATGAATGTTATAACTCATAAAGCCAATTCCTTCGTTTATCGATACATAACCTTAATTAGCAAAAAATATATTTAGTAACTTATTTTAAATTTTTCATAGAAATATTTTTTTCTAGTTTAGAGATCACATCAAATTCATTAATGAGAGAGACATGATTCTTTTTATAACAAAATTATACTTTTTATTTATCCTTTTAAGTTCATCATATAAATCACAGTAACAATTGAATGGGTATCAAATTGATTGCAAGTAGGTTAGGTTGCCCGTATCAATTTGTTTATCGAGCACTGCTTCTCACAAATTGGTCCTGAAAATTTTTATCAAGGCTGGCACTAATTTTTTAAGAACGTTAACTCTAAAAATGACAACTTGCAGATGTATTTACAGGAACGTTAACTTTCAGCATCATGACAGTTCTGGAAAACATAAAATGTACTAAGAATATCAATTTATCGATTAGCTCCGTTTAGCATCAACGACAATATTCAACAGAACATTTACCTATAGGTATAGATTAAGTACACAATAGGACATTTACAGGGTGTACCCCAACGAGCCCAATTACGGAGGCTGCAGAAACCCGTGACACTTGTTAGCTTTAAATCCTTCAGCACACAAACTAATTACCCATGACGCTTCTAATTATTGAACCCTCTCGATGCGCTTTGACAGCACTAGCCTGTCAGATGAGAGTAAATTCAGGTGAAACACAAGAAAATAGACAGCGAGTCGAAATACAAGTTGACAACAGACCATACCAACTCAAATGTTTCTCTTTTAATTGCTAGGAGCAAAAAGGCTAGAGAGAACAGACACAAATGGGTAACTCGAGAAATTGCCAACTCTGACAAAGTAATTCAAAATAATTTCTCTAGCAGATAGTTTTACCGTGGCAGCAGCATAGGTCTAAAAACATGGAGAATCAGAGTAAACGTGATTGATATATATTTGCAAACCATTTCTGTAAAAGAATTTATGACTGTCCCCATTACCTTCTTGACCATATAAATAGATTCCATATATTTGAGATACACAGCGAGAAACCTTTTCCAAGTAGTTTCTTGCTTATCATAATGCCTATTATAGCCACTGCTTTTAATAACACTCAAAGACAAATACACAAGAGGATGATCGTATAAGCTTGACTTTACCTAAGAGCAGCATGATGAAGCTTGTGATCTTTCAGCTGGTCTATTTGCAAGATCAATTCCTGCTGGCTGTTGGGCTGGTTGAGCACGAGGTAATCTTCTAGCTGCTTACACAAGAAATTAAATGAAGGCACGACGCATTTTAAAAATTTAAAAGAATGAGCAAAGATCCATAGATCAGAAAGTTCTGGAAGTAAGAAAACATATTATCAGTGATAAGTGTGCTAAATCGAAACTTATAACATTTGACCAAAAATTTCAACAAATACCACATAAGAATCTAGAATATAACCATTAAACAGTTGCTGCATGTAGTTGCTACAAGGAAAAAAAGGGCAAAGTGATTAGGCTTTCAACAGAAACATTATTTACAGAATACCCTTTGTGAATGAGAAATGGATTATAAGATCCACAAACCGAGCCATAATGTTTCATTAATAATTACTTGTTGACCTGGGATTTCTAAGATGATACATTGTCAGCATATGAAAGAAGAGCAGCAATATCATTGAGGTAGTCAACAAATCAGGATTAGATGACCACTTCAATTGCAGTAAATAGATCAGAAAATCTAGATAGCAAAACACAAAGTCGAAGTACGTACCTATTTCATAAAATATGTCATTCACATTGATGGCTGTTTTAGCGGAAGTTTCCAGAAAGAAAAGACCATTCTCCTCAGCATATGTACATGCTTCCTGTAAGGTTAACGTTAGGAAACTGCACCAGATAATTCTCTACTCTTTAAAATAAAGGTACATGAGATGGAATACAACATGTGAAATGCATTCCACAGGTTATTCAATAAATCAAATGCAGGAAAGTTCTTCCAGAATCATTATTTTATTTACTTAAACTATGCAACAGTAATTACAAGATGTTACCAACAATGATTCCACAAACATAAAAATAACATGTCAGATTTATTTCCAAAGCTGCTACCTAATGCAAAATGATATTATATGGGTGGTCATCATATTCCAACTAATTAATAATGCAACCACATTATCCCATAGCATAAGAATAGTCAATAACAATAGTCATCCCACATATTATTATACCTATAAAATGCAATGAAGTTCAATTTGTCCCATGCATGTAATCATCAACCTTTAGCTCCTGTTTGGTACAGGAATTAGAAATCTTACTTTAACTCCAAATGTTCCAAGTGGGAATCTACGTTCAAACAAAATCCTTATTTTATGCTGACTACATTTTTGATCCAGATTGGGATTTCCAAATTTCAACCTATTTTTGTGTTTGGTTGGAGGTTCCGATGCATATATTTTGTTAGCATAGGTGGAAAAGCTTTTCCAACAAAATCAGATCGTCTTTCTTATCTTTCTGGATCTCAAACTTGCCCAATTCTAGTACTAAATAACCGTAGTGCTTGTGGGACTCATGTATTAGCTTAGGTTGCAACAGATACAATCCTTACTGGAAGCAGTAACAAATAGGGCTCCCATGGTTGAGGTAGGTGGCTGGAGGGGTGATTGTGGTCATGAGGAATGGTGGTGGGGCTGTAAACAAAGGGCTAATGAGAGTAATTACTCTCAAGTAGCAATTATTACCTGACAATTTGGCAAGCAAACAGTTAATTGGAGGGGTGATTGTGGTCATGAGAAATGATGGAGGGACTACAGTGGACAATGGGCTGATGAGAGTAACTACTCTCAAGTAGCAACTATTACATTACAATTTGGCAAGCAAACAGTTCACTTGCATGTAGAAATGCATGCTTGAGGAATTAAATTGCAACTCCAGAAGTTTCAAGTGGGAATCTATTTTCAAACAAAATTCTCATTTAATGCTTAACAACATTTTAATGCAGGTTGTGATCAGGGACAGTCGGACAGTCGGACAGTTCAAGCCAAGCTCCACTTCGGCCCAATTGGAGTTTCAGTCGGACTCCAATTCGATCCTGATCAAACCAAACAAAGACCAAGGCCAATCTCAAATTAAAAGACCATATTCAAGTTAGCTCAAGCCTCACTAAAATTCGGCTCAAAAAGGGACTCTCCAAGTCCTAACTGTATTAGGACTCTCCAAATCCTAACCTAATTAGGATGATAGGACCCTAGCAGGGTTGGGTCTTACTCAACCAAGAAGCAGCTAATAAAACCCTGTGAGATTGTAATAAACCCCACCTAGCCGCCTCTATCCTATAAAGAAGAGTGGCTAGAATTTATATTTGGGCCTTTGGGCTTCCTAGTCGCCGCACCCTTTTATTGGGCTGGTTGGTTAGGGTTGAGGGCAAAAGGGGTAACTCACTTAGGAAGCAGCCCCTATGGCTAGAGTTTAGAGCCCTATATAAGCATGTAACCTCCATCTCTTTGAAAATAAGATCTATCTACAATTGCAGCCATTTGGCCGACTTCTAGAAGGGTGGAGCCCCTATAACGTTACGAGTGATCTCCCTCAAAGATCAATCTACATAGAATTCCTCTGGGGTTCTATCATCTGGTATCAAAGCAGAAATCTTGCTGCTTTTGCTGCCGTCCCTGCCGCCCACCACCAGCCAAGCAATTCCCACAATTGCTCTTGACGTCATCATCTCCACCGTCATCTTCTGCTGTAGATCAAATCAATCTACTACCGTTACCTCCAATTGCATCATAGATCTAGTATTCTCCTATCACCAATACCGTTTGCTGCTGTAATTTTTCATTCAAAATATCAAGAAGAAGTCTTCTTATCTATCCCGTGCTACGAATTCCTTTCGTCATAAAAGTTATCATCTTTGCGAACAAAGAATTGCTGCAGAAAAATTTCAGCCACATATTGTTGCATTTAACCATTCTATTTGCAATCATTTTTTAATGAAATTTCTTATACGCTTCATATATCATCTTAGCTTTCATCGAAGATTGATCTATCGAGGAATTCATCTCTAAAAACGTTTTAGTGTTGCTACAAATTTTCGTCGCAAATCGCTGGAATTTTTCGACGAGAATTCTGCTATCGCAACTTGCACCAATTTCCTTGCTATTATACTGCTGAAATTTTCTTGATTAAATTTGTCATTATTACTGTTATCTAAACCGAGATTTTGCTATGAAATTTCCTCCTCAAATCTCTCGGTTTTTGCTGTAAATTTTGTCGAGAAACCATTGTTTCTTAAACGACAATTCTGCTCTTACAAGACAACACCTATCTGCAGCAACTTCCACCAATTTCTATCCACTACCTTCATCCACTACCATCATAGCTCTAAAACTCCACCAAACCACACCCTCAAACCGTACCCGAAACAGCCACAAAACAAGCCTAAACTACAGCCTACATCCACAATCCACCAACCCTTTCGACCACCACTTCTCTCAAACAATACATACCTTTAACCCGACAACAAAAGAGATATCTTAACATTACAGATTTGGAGGCATATACTATGGCATCAGAGGAGGCAATCAATGCTAAATTCGAAGCTTTCGAGACGCGAATGGAGGATAAGATTCGAACTCTCTTTACCGAACTCAGTTTGGGCCGACCACCAAGCCCGAAGAAATCACATGAAGGAGAGAGCTCTGACCAATCACCCCGAAGAGATGACTTCCAAGAGAGGGGAGGCTCTATGACCGATCCCTACTATCCACGCATGAGGGTGGACTTCCCTAGATGAGAAGAAGGAGACCCGATTGGTTGGATCTCGGGCGTGGAGAGATATTTTCGGTACCACAAAACCGCGGACGCATTTATGGTGGAAATTACAACTATACATCTTGAAGGGGATGCCATACAGTGGTTTGATTGGTTTGAACACACTAATGGAGTCCTCTCATGACGACAATTCAAAGAAGGACTGCTGATCTGTTTCGGACCAACCAATTACGAGAATATTGACGGACAACTAGCAAAGATCCGACAAACCTCCACCATTCAGGAGTACCAAATCAGGTTTGAAAGGTTATCTAATCAAACTCGTGATTGGTCTGAAAAACAACTATTGGGGACCTTTATTGAGGGCTTCAAGTCGGAGATCCGGGAGAAGTTAAAGCGCGACAACCGTACACGCTTATGGCAGCCATCTCTTTTGCACGACTTCAAGAGGAGTGATTAAACCATGAAGCCCGGAGGACTAGGGTCGCTCCTCGACCAATAATACCAAAGCCCTCAATCCCCCCTACTGTCAGTCGAGACCCTGCACCAAAAAGGTTGACAAAAGAAGAACTTCGAGAGCGATCTGCGAAGGGGTTATGTTGGCATTGCGACGAGCCGTGGAGCCGCGAGCATCGCTATAAAAAAGGGAGGCTTCTTGTGATTGAACTAGTAGAAGAAGAGGTCATTGTACATCCAAAAGAGAGCCTTGAACATGAAGAAGAAGAGGTGGAAGAAGAGCCACAGCCGACCAACTTTATGGTGCACGCGCTAGCCGGCTACTCAAACCTGCAAACGATGAAAGTTTGAGGCCTTCTCAAACAACAACCGATCACTATTCTCATCGACACGGGTAGCACTAATAACTTCCTAAACAATAAGGTTGCTGCTCGGATGGCGCTCCACATCGAAGGTTGCAGCAAGTTCCACGTAAAGGTCGTCGACGACAGAATCCTAAAGTGCGACCAAAAATGCCCGCAGGTGAAACTATTACTGCAAGACCAAGAAATTATCACCAACTTCTTCCTCCTACTAATCGATTACTATGAGGCCATGCTTGGCATAGATTGGCTGACAACGCTAGATAATGTCTCTTGAAACTTTTCCAAATTAATCATGAAATTCTACTGCAAAGGCAAACAGATGATCCTACGCGGGAAGCGCGAAAGCAACGTAACCACCGTTTCGACCCAACTAATGGAGAAAGTTTTACACAAGGTAAATGGTGGCTTTTTAATGCATCTCCAGCAGCAACCAAAGGAGAAAAAAATAGAAATTGAAGATCAAAATCTTGCTTAATTGCTTGCTGAATTTGCCGACATTTTTGTTGAGCCGTGCGATCTTCCTCCTACTCGGCAGTATGACCATCGGATTCCAATCCTTCCAGGCAAGCCACCAGCGAACACTCGGCTGTACCGTTATCCTCACCTCTAGAAGGATGAAATTGAAATGATTGTAAAGGAGATGCTTGAAACAGGGGTGATTCGGCCAAATTGCAGCCCTATTCCTCACCAGTGCTAATTGTACGTAAGAAGGATGGAACTTGACGGATGTGCATCGACTACCGAGCTTTAAATGACATCACCATCAAGGACAAGTACCCAATACCAGTGGTGGATGAACTTCTTGAGTAGTTAAAAGGAGCTCGAGTCTTCACGAAGTTGGACCTTCGATCCGGTTACCACCAAATTCGAGTATGTGAAGACGACATTCCAAAAACTGCATTCCGCACGCATAACGGCCATTACGAATTCTTGGTAATGCCTTTTGGACTCACTAATGCTCCTTCAACCTTCCAAAGTCTCATGAGCGATATTTTTCGGAGCTTTCTTCACAAATTTATGCTGGTATTTTTCGATGATATTCTCATTTACAGCCCTTCTCTTGAGACTCACTTTCAGTATTTACGGGTTGTTTTGACGATCCTTTGGGAGAATACACTTTTTGTTAAGCAGCCAAAGTGCAGCTTTCTCCAGCAAAAAGTAGAGTACCTTGGGCACATAATATCATAAGGAGTGGCGGTAGACCCAACAAAAATTGAAGCAATGCAAGGCTGGCCGAAACCTACAAACGTGAAATTATTATGCGGGTTCCTTGGACTAACGGGCTACTACCGAAAATTTGTGAAGGACTATGGGAAGGTCAGTGCACCCCTCACTTCTCTACTGAAAAAAGACGTCTTCCAACGGTCGGACAAAGCCTCTACTGACTTTGATAAATATAAGGCAGCCATGACGACGACGTCGGTACTAGCGCTACCAGATTTCAACCGACCCTTCATCATTGAGGCTGACGCATCTAGAGTCGGAATTGGAGTCGTTCTCTTGCAAGATGGTCAACCACTCTGTCACGACCTTAGCTAGAATTGCCTAAGGCGTGAGGCACCCTTGCGGCAAAGACGAAAACTTAGCTTGCGTTGCCTAAATCGCGAGGCACCCTTGCGGCAAAGACGCGAACTTAGCTTGCGTTGCCTAAGTCGTGCTTCGCTCTTGCGATTTGCATCCGCAAAGATCAACCCACTTGCAACCTCTCATAGGTCCCAAAGGACCTTTAAAAAGAGAAAGTTGATTAGTTCGAAGAACGAGCAACGGACAAGTTCCGATGTCTCGCGAAAAGGGGAAGCTTTATAAGCAATTCAACGAGCACCTTGCGTGCACAAGAAAAAAGAGGGAGAGGGGGAAAACAAGGACTTTAGAAGGTTGAACGAATAGCTGCAAGTCCACAAACAGCTACTCACCAGGTGCCGGGCGCGACAATAAGTTCCCGTCAAGGTAACGTGCGAACTTGTAAAAGATTGTTCAACGCTCGACACTATATCGAAGCCTCATCCAGCCTTGTGCCACCCAGGTGGTTCCAAGGGGCTGAGATGGCTAACGTTTTGTGAGCGGAAGCGGACTACAGAAAACAACCCGTGGCACACGAAAACGGAGTTGTTTTGGGCTGTTCTGGGGCTGTTTTGCTCGGTTCGGTGAGCGATCGCTTTGTAGCGCTGCAACTTGTTCGAACTTACTTTTTTACAAGCAAAATGACTCAAAACCAAGACAAAACATGCTGCCAAGCAGTTGTACATGTAGATGAGAGCGACGAACGGTTCGTTGAACGAAGTTGTTGCGAGTGCGCGACGACCATTCGTGACATTCTCCCCCACTTAAACTGTTGACGCCCTCGTCGACGCTTGTTGGTAGTTGTTGATAATTGTTTCTTCATATCGCAGGGCGTCTTCGAGCTCCCAACTGGCTTCAGTTCGGGGAAGCTTTCGTCACTTCACCAAGTACTCGATCTGCTCAGCTCCATTGGGTAGCTTTATCTTGCGATCCACTAAAATGGTTTCAACTCACTTCTCGTAGGAGACTCTGGTGGGGGGTAACCGAGTTGGAACACTTCGGGAATAATCTTGCGGATCCGAGTGGTAGGCTTTTAGGTTGCTAGCGTGAAGAACGTTGTGAATTTTGAACCACGCCGGCAGCTGCAACTTGTAGGAGACGTTGCCTACCCTGCTGATAATTGGGAAGGGCCCTTCATACTTGCGCACCAATCCTTTGTAGACTTTGTTCCTTACGAATTGGAGTGATGCTGGTTGGAGCTTTACCAACACCAAATTGCCGACCTTGAACTCTTGCGGTCACCTTCCCAAGTTTGCCCACTTCTTCATCCTTTTTGTCGCTTTCTCCAAGTAAGCCTGCACGATATCTGCATTTCGGTGCCACTCCTTTACAAAGTGGTAGGCTGACGGACTACTCCCAATATACCTGATTGCCATGGTGTGAGGAGTTGACGGTTGTTATCCTGTAATGATCTCGAAGGGGCTCTTGTTGGACGCAGAGCTCCGCTGCAAGTTGTAGGAGAATTGGGCAATGTCCAACAACTTCACCCACTCTTGTTGGTTGGCACTCACGTAGTGCTGAAGATATTGCTCCAGGAGCGATTTTATCCTCTCGGTTTGGCCATCCGTCTAGGGGTGGAGGCTTGTGGATAAGTATAACTTGGATCCCAACAATTTGAATAGCTCGGTCCAGAATCGTCCCAGGAATCGAGCATCTCAATCACTGATGATATTGTGCGGAACTCCCCAATACTTCACCACATCCTTCATCATCAGCTTGGCCGTCCTCTACTGAACAGTGTAGGGGAGCAGCAATGAAAGTTGCATACTTTGAAAATCGATTTACTACCATGAGTATCGATCCGAGTCTCCCTACTAGTGGCAAGCTTGATATGAAGTCCAAGGAAATGCTCTCCCACGGCCTTTCTAGTACGAGCAACGGCTCCAAAAATCCCACCGGCTTCCGCTGCTCCACTTTGTCTTGTTGGCAAGTGAGGCACGTTCGAACATATTCCTCCACATCAGTCCTCATCTTCGGCCAGTAGAAGGCCCTCTCCATGAGAGCTAACGTTCGGTGAATACTTGGGTGTCCAGCACAAAAGGAATCGTGACACTCTCTTAAGAGTTCACGTCTCAAATTGTCCACTCGAGGAACATAAACCCTATTCCCTTTTGTGTACATGAGTCCCTCCTGGACCCAAAATCATCGTGCTTTGCCTTCTTTGAAGAGTTGCATCAGGATAACTGACTGGGGGTCACTATACAGTCCATCCCTAATCCTGGAAAGGAAGTTGGAGTGCAACTGACTTGCTTGGCCTCTGCCCTCCAATTGTACGGCATTCACGCGCTCCACTTTCCGACTCAATGCATTGGCCACAATATTTGCCTTTCTAGGCTTGTACTACATTGTCATATCAAATTCAGCCACGAAGTCCTGCCATCGTGCTTGCTTTGGGGAAAGTTTCTTCTGCGTTTGGAAATAGCTCAGAGCGATGTTGTCTATCCTCAGCACAAATCGCGATCCAAGAAGGTAGTGTCGCCAAACTCGTAGACAATGGATCACCGCTGTCATCTCCTTCTCGTGCATTGGATACCACCGCTCGGTCTCGTTGAGCTTGCGGCTCTCGTAGGCCACCAGATGACCCTCCTGCATGAGTACTCCCTCAATAACGAAGTCTGAAGCATCTGTATGGACTTCAAAAGGCTCTCCATAGTCCGGCAATTTGAGCACCGGTTCTTCCAGAACAGTAGTCTTCAGATCTTGGAATGCTATTTCACATTTGTCAGACTACTTCCAAGGCTGCTCCTTCTTTAGCAACTCCGTCAGTGGAGTTGCACGCTTCGAATACCCCGCTATGAAGCGTCGATAGTAGTTGACGAAACCAAAGAAGGATCTCAACTCTGGCACCTTCTTTGGAGTTCGCCATTCCGCAACCGCTTGCACTTTTGATTTGTCCATCCGAATGGAACCATCACCGATTCGATGCCCTAAGAATAAGATCTTCGTTTGGGCAAAGTAGCATTTCTCCCTTTTCACGAACAAAGTGTTCTCCCTGAGAACCTTGAAAATTGTCCGAAGGTACTTGACATACTCCTTGAGCATTTGACTGTAGACGACGATATCGTCCAAGTAGACGACCACAAACTTATCCAAGTACTCCTTGAATAGCTTATTCATGAGAGTGCAGAACGTGGCCGGAGCGTTGGTTAAGCCGAAAGGCACCACCAAGACCTTAAACACTCTATACTTGGTCACACAGGTAGTCTTCGCTTCATCGCCTTCAGCAATGCGCACCTGCCAATACCCCGACCTAAGGTCGAGTTTTAAGAAATACTTGGCTTTGCTCAACTGGTCGAACAACTCCACGATGAGCGGGATAAGATACTTGTTTTTCACTGTCACTTTATTGAGGGCTCGATAATCGACGCATAGTCGGAGGCTCCCATCTTGTTTCTTCTGGAAGAGAATTGGAGCTCCGAATGGTGCTTTAGAGCTGCGGATGAGACCACCGCTTAGCAGTTCACCTAAATGCTTCCTGAGTTCTGCCAACTCTAGCGAGGCATGCGGTAGGGTGGTCTCGCTGAAGGCTTCACTCATGGCTCCAGCTCGATGTTGTGATCCACGCCTTTGCGTGGTGGAAGAGTCTTCTCGGGTAGCATAACGTCATTGAACTCTTTCAGGACGTTCGCCACCGCAGCAGGTTCTTGAATAGCCTTCTCGTCGAGTGGCTCTAGCTTCATAGCAACCACGAATGTTAATTCATCTTTTCGCACCCCTTTCTTCAGTTGCAATGCCGATGTATGTTGGGGTTCCTTGGTTCCTCTCCGAGAGACGGGAACCACACAGGGGTCGTCACCTCCCATCATACACAGGGAGTTTAGGAACGGCATTGGCACCAACTTCGCCGCGTGTATGAACTTCATTCCCAGAATCACTTGGAAGTCGTCCAGTGGCACCGCCATCATGTTGGTGTTCTCGATCCATGTTCCGATCTTGATGGGAACTCCTTTCGCCAACCTGGAGATTCGCCTGGCCTCCGAATTCACCGCCTTCATTTGACTTGGGCTCTTCTCCAAGATCAACCCAAGTTGCTTTGCTTCTCGATCGGCAATGAAGTTGTGCGCAGCCCCCGTGTCCACCATTGCACAAGTTGTTTGGCCATTTAGCTTGATGTCTACGTACATCAGCTCACCACTTCCTGCTTTTTGTAGCTTTGTCTTCGTGTTCTCCTCCACTTGACCCCGCATGGCGTTCAACAAACGCATCGCTCCCATCCGAGGTCCTTGCGACTCCTCATCGTCGCTGCTGGCTTCAGAACTACTCGAACTAAGAGCGACAGCCTTGTCCTTGTCCAATTTTGGGGGGTGAATGGAAGTTGTTAAAGCATTAAGTGCCTGTTTTTGTGGGCAGTCCCTCACCATGTGTAGCCCTCCGCACAAGAAGCATCCGCCAAGTTTTGGGGCCTTGCCTTTCGGGCTTGGCCCTTTGTGGGAACTCTTCTTTTGTTCACCCCCGAGCTCCTTCCCTCGAGAATATTTTGGAGGGCGATTGCTTGAAGATTGTTTCCTTCTTCCTGGGTCTTCGGAGAAAACAAAATCGGTGAGCCTTTCTGCGGCAGCAATTGCCCCGATCAAATCGGCGACATTCCTTCGATGTAGTTCTTGTTACGCCCATGGCTTCAAACCATCAAGGAAGCTGAACAACTTATCCTTCTCGGACATGTCTTGGATGTCCAGCATTAGCGTAGAAAATTGCTTCACGTAGTCTCGGATAGAAGTATTTTGGTGGAGTTGTCTCAACTTCCTTCTTGCGACGAACTCGGTGCTCTCCGGTAGGAACTGAGCTCTCAACTCCCGCTTCAAGTCCTCCCATGTGTCAACTCGACACCGACCTTCTTGGATCTCCTCCCAACGGGTTCTCCACCAAAGTTTTGCATCTCCGTTCAGATATATGGTTGCTATAGAAACTTTGGTTTCTTCATAATCAGGCCTCGTAGCTCGAAAGTATTGTTCCATGTCGAATAGAAAATTCTCAAGCTCTTTGGTATCTTTGGCCCCTCCATAACCATGAGGCTCGGGTGCCCTCAAGTTTTGTGGCGGCGCAACACGGGTGTTGCTTCCTCCCGCATTTAGCGCTCTTATGAGCATGGTCACCCTCGAAGTGAGTTCCACCACAACTTCTTGCAAGTGTTGTACGGAGTCTTTGGTGTCATCTAACAATCGGTCGACTAGGGCCTCAACCTTGTCGATCCTGGACTCTACTTCTTCTTGCGAGCTCTCTACCCCAACAAGCCTTTGTTGGCCATGGTAGAGTTCCTCCAAGCTCGCTTCAAGAACATCCAAGCAAGTTTCCGCCGTTGTGAGTCTCTCCTTGTGACTCTTTTTCTCGGTTGGCGCTCCAGATTGCGCCTCCTCCGCTCGCGGAGAGTAACCAACTTCTCGCTCATCATGTTCGCTGTCGCGCTCCTCTTGAGCGGCTCCAACAGCATGAGAGCGAGTGTGCACATGCAGCCCACCTGCGGCTGCTTGGGGCAAGTGTCCGGCTTACCCCGTCTTGCTTGATTCGCCACGATGCTTTGCCATGGCGAAGTTGCGAAGTTCCTTCGCTGCTCGCTCGAAGTGCTTGCCGACTCTGATACCACAATGTCATGGACTTAGCTGGAATTGCCTAAGGCGTGAGGCACCCTTGCGAAAAAGACGCGAACTTAGCTTGTGTTGCCTAAGTCGCGAGGCACCATTGCGGCAAAGATGTAAACTTAGCTTGCGTTGCCTAAGTCGCGCTTCGTCTTTGCGATTTGCGTCCGCAAAGATCAACCCACTTGCAACCTCTCATAGGTCCCGAAGGACCTGTAAAAAGAGAAAGTTGATTAGTTCGAAGAACGAGCGACGGACACGTCCCAACGTCTCGCGAAAAGGGGAAGCTTTACAAGCAATTCAGCGAGCACCTTGCATGCACAAGAGAAAAGAGGGAGAGGGGGAAAACAAGGACTTTAGAAGGTTGAACGAATAGCTGCAAGTCCACAAACAGCTGCTCACCGGGTGCCGGGCGCGACAACAAGTCCCGTCAAGGTAACGTGTGAACTTGCGAAAGATTGTTCAACGCCCGACACTATACCGAAGCCTCATCCAGCCTTGTGCCACCCGGGTGGTTCCAAGGAGCTGAGATGGCTAACGTTTTGTGAGCGGAAGCGGACTGCAGAAAATAGCCCGTGGCACACGAAAACGGAGCTGTTTTGGGCTGTTCTAGGGCTATTTTGCTCGGTTCGGTGAGCGGTCGCTTTGTAGCACTGCAACTTGTTCGAACTTACATTTTTACAAGCAAAATGACTCAAAACCAAGACAAAACATGCTGCCAAGCAGCTGTACATGTAGATAAGAGTGACGTACGGTTCGTTGAACGGAGTTGTTGTGGGTGCGCGATGACCGTTCATGACAACTCGCATACACCAGCAAGGCATCGTCTCCCTCCCATCAAAGCATGTCAATATATGATAAGGAGATGCTTGTCATTGTGCACGTAGTAACGAGGCGGAGACCCTGCCTGATCGGTCGGTGATTTCAAATTAAAACCGACCATAGAAGCCTCAAGTACTTTTTGGAACAGAAGATATCATCCCCTGAGCAGCAAAAATGTGTAACCAAACTTCTAGGATTTGATTATAAAATTATTTACAAAAAGGGGAAAGAAAACGTTGTTGCAGATGCACTCTTATGGCTACTTAAGCAAGCTAAATTTTCAGCCATCCCCCTTCCTACCACCAGCTTCCTCAAGGACATTAGGGAAGAATGGAAGAAGGATCCAGAGATCAGCAACATCATAAAAAATTTAGAGTTGGATCCAAGCGCAATAGCCCACTACACTTGGGATTCGAGGGATCTACGCTACAAAGGTCGCATTGTGCTTAAACTCGACTCCCCTTGCATCAAAAGCACAATTCTCGTGGTGGTTAATCGACTTACGAAATATGCTCATTTTTGTGCTATGCGAAATCCCTACACTGCTACTAGTATTGCCCATATTTTCATATAAAATATTATTAAACTGCATGGGATGCCAAGGTCCATTGTAAATGATCATGACAGGATCTTCACTAGTAAATTTTGGACCGATGTATTTCAGTTACAGGGCACCAAACTCAAGATGAGCACAGCATATCATCCACAAACTAACGGCCAAACAAAGGCGGTGAACAGGTGTTTAGAGACATACCTTCGGTGTTTCGTTAGTGACCGATCAAAAGAGTGGGCGAAATGGCTTCCCTGGGTCGAATGGTGGTATAATACTACATATCATTCATCTACAAAATGTGCCCCTTACGAAGCACTGTATGGTCGCCCGGCCCTTGTAATTCTAAAGTATGTAACTGGCTCGGCCAAGGTAGATCAGGTCGACCAAGAATTGATTGACAGGGACAAACTCCTACAACTGCTAAAGGACAATCTCTCTACCACTCAAGCCAGAATGAAGCAGTAAGCCGACACACGACGAAGCGAAAGAGAATTTTCAATAGGAGATTGGGTTTATCTTCGCCTACAGCCATACAAGCAACTCTCCATCAACACACGAGCCTCCATGAAGCTATCCCCACGTTTTTATGGGCCCTATCAAATTACAAAGCGTATTGGAGCCGTGGCATACAGACTTAAATTGCTTGAGGATGCCAAAATTCACCCTGTCTTCTACATGTCATGCCTGAAGCCCAAGTTAGGAGAACACGAATCACCCCAGATCCAACTGCCCAACACCACTAATGATGGAGATATTCAAGCCCAACCACAAGCCATCCTCGACCGCAGAATCGTGATGCATTGCCGACGTCCCTCTACTGAAGTACTAGTGCATTGGAATAATTTACCACTTGAAGACGCCACATGGGAATCACATGAGGAGCTGAAAATCCGGTTCCCTGAATTCATGGAACCTCAACCTTGAGGACAAGGCTGATTTGGAGAGGGCGGGCTTGATAGGACCCTAGCAGGGTTGGGTCCTACTCAACCAAGAAGCAGCTAATAAAATCCTATAAGATTGTAATAAACCCCACCTCGCCGCCTCTATCCTATAAAGAAGAGTGGCTAGGATTTATATTTGGGCCTTTAGGCTTCCTAGCTGCCGCCCCCTTTTATTGGGCAGGTTGGTTACGGTTGAGGGCAAAAGGGGTAACTCACTTAGGAAGCAGCCCCTAGGGCTAGGGTTTTGAGCCCTATATAAGTATATAGCCTTCATCTCTTTGTGAATAAGATCTATCTACAATTGCAGCCATTTGGCCGACTTCTAGGAGGGTGGAACCCCTATAGCATTCCAATGAGTGATCTCCCTCAAAGATCAATCTACATAGAATTCCTCTAGGGTTCTATCATAAGACTCCACCCCTACCTCAGCTCTAAAAAAGGGAGGAGAGCCTCATCTAAAGCATCCCCAAAACAATCCAAGTCATGCCCCCTCTTAGGTGCGTAGCCGGCCCTAAGCTGAGAAGTGAGGATAGAAGAGAAAGAGAAGAAATGACAACAGTAGCACCCTTCTTCCTCTTATCTAGCCTTCTAGTCAGTGTAGGACTGCTTCCTAGCCAAGAGTAGCAGAAGAACAAGAGAAGAGGAAGAAAACCTTAGCAGCCCTTCTTCAAAAGCAGTCGAGATCAGCAAGAGAGAAGCCTCTTCTTTCAGCCCATGACAGAATTCTATAGTAGAGAACCATCGCTAAACAGTAGCTTCGTCTTCATCCTCAACATCCAAAGACGCAGCAGCAAACTTGACATATTCAACCCATTCCACAGTCCCAAGCCAAGTTGCTATCGGATTGATAAGAGGGAAGAAAGGGAGAACTGACAGCAAGTGTTCTACCGCGATCTGTCTACATTTCTTGCATGAGAACTTCCTAGCGATCATCGCTCGAGAACTCTTTGTTTTAGGTCCCTATTTTTAGACACTTTAAATTCATAGCAAGAGTAAATTAATCTCCCTTCTAAGTTGCGTTTGTTAAAGCAAAGCTGAACTCCTCCATCAAAACATCCATCCAAAAGGTGGTATCAATCGACGGATTGTTGAATCCAAACCCCAAACAGATTAGGTGAATGATCCCTTTCTTGCGGATGGTGACCATGAGGCAAGGATATAAAGCCTTTAGAGAAGAGCTACAAGAGTTGGAGTTTAAGTTGCACTCACCTAGAGGAAGTACTGATGGGATGGCGAACAACACCCCAACAACATTGGTTGACCTTACTGCCTAGATGGCAGCATTAGCCCAATAGATGGAGATCATAATGGATTAGATGCAAGCCCAGACCAACCCTACAGTGAAGGATGACCAAGCAAAGAATGTCATAGTGAAGAAGAAAGAGTCATCTCCATCCGAGACGCACAACCGCAAAGAAGATGCTATCGAACAAAACATCACAGCTAGGACCCAACCCTTTCGTGTCAAGACTCGCAACGACACACTCTTTTATGACAACTCGATCAACGATGAGGTATTAGACTTATAGATAGATCAGCTTAATACTTACTTTGATCTATATCATTCCAATAGGGGGGATAGCGTGATGTTTGTGCTACTCAAGTTGACCGGACATATGCTCACATAGTAAAAAGCCTATCTTCGAACCAACAGTGGTGAAGTGTCATGGACACAAGTCAAAGGGCTCATACGAGAGGAATTATACCCTATGGGATACCTCGAAGAACAATGGAGGAAGTGGCACTATCTATACCAAGGGATCAATCGATTCAAGAGTCCATCAAGTTTCAACCAAGGTTCGCAATACCGTACCGTACCGGTATTTCGACCTGGACTCGGTACCGGTACGGTACAGTATACCGAGCGGTACACCCAAGTGTACCGAGCGGTACACCCAAGTGTGCCGAGTACTGTAGCACTGCTACAGTGCTACAGTGCACTCGGACCGGTAACAGGCGGTCCGCGTACCGACAACCTGTCGGACCGGTACGTACCGCCCGTACCGGGCGGTATGGTTCGGTACGACAGACCCTGGTTTCAACAATTAGCGATGGCACCCATAATCTCCCGTGACAATTATAAAATATACTGCTAGCCTCCATGTACAAATTCATAGTCTTGAACCGCTTCAAAGCATATGATATTTCAACCACTAGCAACATGGTAATGGTAATCCAGAGAAAAAATCACACTTGTAACGAGAACTCCACATAAAAGGTCAAAGGGAGCCACCCGAAGGCCTTAGAGAAATTCAAAGATAATAAAACTTCTTCCTTGAAATAAAATGATTTATTATGTGAACATTGCAAAATTATAGGTCACTCCACAGAGAAGTGTTATAAGGTTCACCTATAACTCTTCCCAAAAAAGTAGTTGAAGAATGACCAAAGTCGCCGAACCGTGGACACGACCACGGGCGATAACTCATTTTATACAAATTCATAGTGTACAAATTCATAGTGCTAGACTCCATGTACAAATTCATAATGTTGAACCGCTTCAAAGCATATGATATTTCAACCACTAGCAACATGGTAATGGTAATCCAGAGAAAAAATCACACTTGTAACGAGAACTCCACAGAGAAGGTCAAAGGGAGCCACCTGAAGGCCTTAGAGAAATTCAAGGATAATAAAACTTCTTCCTTGAAACAAAATGATTTATTATGTGAACATTGCAAAATAATAGGTCACTCCATAGAGAAGTGTAATAAGGTTCACCTATAACTCTTCCCAAAAAAGTAGTTGAAGAATGACCAAAGTCGACGAACCGTGGACACGACCACGAGCGACAACTCATTTTGTACAAATTCATAGTGTACAAATTCATAGTGCTAGCCTCCATGTACAAATTCATAGTGTTGAACCGCTTCAAAGCATATGATATTTCAACCACTAGCAACATGGTAATGGTAATCCAGAGAAAAAATCACACTTGTAATGAGAACTCCACAAAGAAGGTCAAAGGGAGCCACCCGAAGGCCTTAGAGAAATTCAAGGATAATAAAACTTCTTCCTTGAAACAAAAAGATTTATTATGTGAACATTGCAAAATTATAGGTCACTCCACAGAGAAGTGTTATAAGGTTCACCTATAACTCTTCCCAAAAAAGTAGTTGAAGAATAACCAAAGTCAACGAACCATGGACACGACCACGGGCAATAACTCATTTTGTACAAATTCATAACGTACAAATTCATAGTGCTAGCCTCCATGTACAAATTCATAGTGTTGAACCGCTTCAAAGCATATGATATTTCAACCACTAGCAACATAGTAATGGTAATCCAGAGAAAAAATCACACTTGTAACGAGAACTCCACAGAGAAGGTCAAAGGGAGCCACCCGAAGGCCTTAGAGAAATTCAAGGATAATAAAACTTCTTCCTTGAAACAAAATGATTTATTATGTGAACATTGCAAAATTATAGGTCACTCCACAGAGAAGTGTTATAAGGTTCACCTATAACTCTTCCTAAAAAAGTAGTTGAAGAATGACCAAAGTCGACGAACCGTGGACACGACCACGGGCGATAACTCCATTAAACTTTCACCGATCCCACACTCGAATCCGAGTCTATCGCTGATGGCTAGACCGAAGGTTGTAGACTTGAATACGACTTACGGTTTAAAGACCTCTTCATCATAAAGATCCAAGTGAAGCAAGAAGTCGTTGGCATGATTATCGACATCAGGTGCCAAAAGAACCTTATCTCAACGAGCTTTATCAAAAAGCTTGGCTTAGAGATGACACCGTGTTCGTGCCCATATCCTCATGGATGGCTTCATGACAATATGGAGATGATAATCGACCAACAATACAAGATACACTTCGTCATCAAAATGGAATTCATCGACGAGGTGACGTGCAAGATGGTTCCGCTTAATATATACAAAGTTATCCTTGGGAGCCCCTACTTATGGCATCAAGATATAGTTTACTTTCATCAACCTCAGAAGTATCAACTCCAGAAGGATGGAAGGAAGTTCCTTATCACTCCAGATCTGATTGATTCAATGAAAGACTTGACATTCGCTAACCAAGCAAAGAGGATGGTGAATGCTTGCTAAAAGCTTGTGGCTCTCACTTCGACATGCAAAGAACCAAAGTCTACCTCTAACATGAGAGAAGAGAAGGAGAAACCATAAGGAGCAACAGCAACCTCGAAGTCACGAGAAGAGAAAGAAAGCACTAGAGTCAAAAGTGATCAGCAACAAGGAGAACCCTATCAAAATGGCAAGCGTAAGCAGCATGACCGAGCACAGCGATACCGACCACATCAATGGACCAAAGCAAAACCACCAACCTACAGATGGAGATAGAAGAAGCCTCAAACCATGATTCAATAGCACATGAATTGTCTAATTAGGGGAGCTGTAATCAGGGATGATCTAGCACAATTCGAGCCAAACTCCAATTCGGCCCAATTGGAGTTCCACTCGGACTCCAATTCAATCATGTGATCAAACCAAATAAAGATCAAACCCAAACCCAATCCCAAGCTCAAAGTCCAAATTCAAGTCAACTCAAGAGTCACTCAAATTCAGCTCCAATCAAGTTCCGGTTGAAGTCCAATTCAACTAAACCTAACTTTGACTTGAACTTTGATTCAAATCCAATGTGGCTAAACTCAACTCGAACTCAATCAAATCCAAAGAGGTCAGGTCCAGCTCCACGCCCTAACGGTATTAGAACTCTCTAAGTCCTAAAGGTATTAGGACTCTTCAAGTCTTAATTGCATTAAGACTCTCCAAGTCCTAACCTAGCTAGGACTTCTCCCCTTCCACAGCTACGAAATAGGGAGGTGAGCCCTATCTAAAGCATCCCAAAACAATCCAAGTCATGCCCCCTCTTGAGTGCCTAATCGGCATCAATCTGAGAAGAGAGGAAAGAAGAAGAGAAAGAAAAGAGGAACGTTGTAATGCCCCAACCCAACGAAAAGTCGGGAACAGTACAACGTTGCAATCTTATGTGTTTCCTTATAAGAATGCAAGGCCAAAACCTGAACAAATAACTTCCATAGGACATTTATCATATAATTCAATCAGCAATCAATCTACCCACAAGATATTTAATAGATTCAACAACTCTTTAAAAATCCATCACATTTCAACTTGTTCTCTGCTCCTACTCTCCATAGAGGATTAAGGCTGTTGCAGTGGAGAAAAGGCAAGAAGAAGAATGAGTCACCGATGAAAGTCACAAATTGAGGAAGGTTGGTTTTTGGTTTCTTCAGTCGCTTAAAAAGATAGCGATCTCTTTCTCATATAGGCTATGATTAGTTGGAATCCTAAGGAGATCAGGACTCCTTTGAGGTCGAGTGATGAGATAACTCCTAGGCGTGCAAGGAGTTACATGCATCTCCTACACATGCAGCTCTGTTCTCGGTCAACCATCTTTGTTGGAGCCCAAGTCCTACTTGGACTAGGATTTAGCCAAATTGTGTGCTGATGTGGGGCTAACTTAGATAAGTTGCCTCTTGCTTCAACGATTGAGATTGGATGTGAATTGAATGATTTGATTTAACAATTAAGATTTTACTTGATTTGGATGAGTTGCATCTTGCTTCAATCTTTGAGATTGAGGTTGCCTCGACTCGATGAGATCGTCCCATATCATTCTCCAAGTATGTCTACGCAATATATGCATTTCAATGTCATTCCTCTACAAAATGATATGCTGATGGACTACTCCCGATATAACCGGTCAACAAAGTGTAAGGAGTTGATGGTTGCTATCTAATAATGATCTCAAATGGGCTCTTGTTGGATGTAGAGCTCCACTATAAATTGTAGGAAAAGATGTTGGTCGGCACTCACATAGTGCCAAAGATGTTGCTTTAAAAGTGAGTTTATTTGTTCGGCTTGGCCATCCGTCTAAGGGTGGAGACTTGTAAAGAAATATAACCTAAATCCCAACAACTTAAACAACTCGGTTTATAATCACCCAAGAATTGTGCATCTTGGTCATTGATAATATTGTGTGAAACTCTTCAATACTTCACCACATTTTTCATCATTAGTTTGGATGCCTGCTTCGCTAAGCAATGTAGAGGAGCACAAATGAACATTACATACTTCAAGAAAATATTGACCACCATAAGTATTAACGCAAGTCCCCCTACTACCGACAAGCTTGATGTAAAGTCCAACGAAATGCTCTCCCATGACCTCTCTGATACAAGCAAAGGCTCCAAAACACCCACTAGCTTCCGTTGCTCCACCTTGTCTTATTGGTAACTAAGGCATGTCTGAACATATTCTTTCATATCAGTCTCCATCTTTGACTAATAGAAGACTCTCTCAATGAGCCAGAATTCTTAATGCCCAGATGCCCCATCCAAAGGGAATCATGACACTCTCAAAAGTTCACGCCTCAAGTTGTTTACTCAAGGAACATCCCAAGCATAAACTATCTTCTCTTTAGTGTAAACGAATCCATCCTAAACACAAAATCATCATGCCTTATCCTCTTTAATTAATTGCATCAAGGTTACCAGGAACACTTTGTAATCTATCCCTGATCCTTAAAAGAAAATTGGATTGCAACTAACTCACTTAGCTTTTGCCTTTGAGTTACACAGCATTCACCACCTCCACTTTTCTACTCAAGGCATCGTTCATGATGTTTGTTTGCCCAAGCTTGTACTCCATTACTATGTCAAATTTAGCTAGAAAGCCCTGTCATTATGCTTGCTTTGAGGAGAGCTTCTTCTAAGTTTAAAAGTAACAATGTGATTTGTCCATCCTTAGGATGAATCGTATTCGAAAAAGGTAGTGCCTCCACACTCGTAGATAATGAACCACTATTGTCATCTCCTCGTGCACTAGATACCGTAGATTAGTCTTATTGAGCTTGTGGCTCTTGTAGGCCACCAGGCCCTCTTGTATAAGAACTCCAATAGCGAAGTCCGAAACATCCATGTGAACTTCGAAAGGCTTCCCATAGTCTAGTAATTAGAGCACCAATTCCTACAACATAGCAACCGTTAGGTCTTGGAATATTACTTCACGTTTTTTTAATCATTGCCAAGGTTGCTCCTTCATCAACTTTGCTAGTGGAGCTATGTGCTTCGCATACCTCAAGATGAAGTGCCAATAATAGTTAACGAACTAAGGAATGATCTCAGCTCAGGCACCTTCTTTGGTGTTCGCCATTCCACCACGACTTGCATCTTCAACTTGTCCATCCGAATCGACCCACCCTCAACTCAATGCCCCATGAATAGAAATTCAATTTGCACAAAGTAGAACTCTCCCTTTTAACAAATAAGATATTCTCCAAGAGAATTTTGAATATTATTCGAAGTTGCTCAACATGCTCCTTGAGAGTTTAGCTATGAATGACAATTTCATCCAAATACTCCTTGAACAGTTGGTTTATTTGCATGCAAAACATGGACGAAGCATTGGTTAAGCCGAAAGGCATCACCAAGAATTTGAATGCTCTATACTTAGTCACACTGATAACCTTTGCCTCGTCGCCTTCAACTATTTGCACTTGTTAATACCCTACCAGAAGGTCGAGTTTTTAGAAGTACCTCATCTTGCCTAGTTGATCAAACAAGTTTGCGATAAGTAGAACGAATACTTGTTCTTTACTGTCACTTTATTGATGTCTCGATAATTAACGCATACTCGGAGACTCTCATCTTGTTTCTTCTAAAGAGAACTAGAGCTTTGAATTGTGCTTTAGAATTGTAGATGAGACCTTCGCTTAAAAGCTCATCCAACTACTACCTAAGCTCTACCAATAAAGGCAAGGACATGCAATATAGAGGTATTGTTGGAGGCTTCACTCCCAACTCTAGCTCAATGCAATGGTCCACGCTTTTACGTAGAGGCGAAGTCTTAAGCAACTCAAGTGGCATAACATCCGTGAACTCCTTCAAAACATTCACCACCACAACAAGCTCTTAAGCGATCTCTAATTCAAGTAACTCCAGCTTCACTACAACCATAAAAGTTAGTTCACCTTTACGTACCCCTTTCTTTAGTTGTAGCACCGAAAGTTGTTGTAGAATCTTGGTTCCAATTCCAAAAACTAGAATCACGAAAAGGTCATCACCGCTTATCAAGAATATAGTTTAGGAACGGCATCGGCTCCATCTTGGCCACGTGAATAAACTTCATCCCGAGAATCACTTGAAAGTCATCCAACGGCACCGCCATCATATTAGCACCAGTGATTTAAAAAGTGCTAGGCGCCAAGGTTCCAAAACGCTCGAGGCACTAGGCGCTCACCTAAGTTCTCACTCGAGCAAAGCGATGCGCTCTAAAATATTAAAATATAAAAAATATAAAATATAATTAAAAATATAATTATTTAAACAAAAATATAATATTAAATTAATATACTGTTAACAATATATTACTTAAGTTAGAAGAGGAGAAAAAAATATTCTTTGAAATATTAAAATATAAAAAATAAATAATATAATTATTTAAATTAAAATATAATATTAAATTAAAAATATACTATTAAGTGTTAACCATATATTACTTAAAGTTAGAGGGGGGAGAAAAAATTATTAACAGCAGCAGTAACGGTTTAATATTTTGTTAACAGTATATTAGTTAAAGTTAGAGGGGGGAGAAAAAAATGTTAACAGTAACAGAGATAGCAGCAGTGCTATGAACGACAGTAGTGGCAACGGCGAAAGCTGCGGACAGTAGCAGTGACAGCGGCGAAAGCTGCGGACAGCAGCAGCGGCAACGGCGGAAGCTGCAAACAACGACGGCGAAAGCTGCAGACAGTGGTAGTGAAAGCTGCGGATAGTAGCAACGGCAACGACGGAAGCTCCAAAGGGCGTCTGTCGGTGGTGGAGGAACCTGCGGTCCTCTCCCTCGACAATAGAAGGATGCGACCGTAGAAGGAAGCTACAGGGGCTGTCAAACTTGTCCGTCGACAACAGAGGAAGGCTCGGTCCACTGCATCTGCAGCGAAGGCAGTGGTAGAAAGCATCGATGTCGGAGGCAAAAGGAGCGCTAGGGTTCCTCGAGGTCGCGCAGGCATGAAGCGTGGTTTTGAGGTAAGAAGCTACGAACCGAACCAACCTTAAATCGGTTTGGTTTGCCTAATAGAGTCGGGCCCTTGCCCGAAGCGCCCAGCGCTTGAGTTCGAGCGAGCGCCCAAGCGACGCCTCATTGAACCGCGCCGCCTGGTGCACACACGAGGTGCGCGGGCCTCACCTCGCCTCACTCGAACGCTTAGGCGAGCGCCCGAGCACCTATTTAAATCACTGATTAGTGTTTCCGCTTTATGTTTCGATTTTGATAGAGACTCCTTTGCCAACCTAAAGATTCGCTTGACCACCAAGTTCACAACCTTCATTCGACTTGGGCTCTTATCCAAATTCAACCCTAGTTGCCTTGCTTTATGATTGGAAATGAAGTTATGGGTAGCGCCCATATCCACCATCACACGGTTTGTTCGTCCATTGAGCTTAATGTCCATATATATAGCAGCTCCCTACTCCCTACTTTGTGTTGCTTTGCATTGAATTGCTCCCCACTTGACCCCGCAATGCATTCAACAAACACATTAAAAAATCATCACTATTAGATTCTGAGTTGCTAAAACTAAGGGTGATAGCCTTGCCATTGTCCGATTTTGTAAGATAGATTATTGTTGTTAATGCATTGAGTGCCTGCTCCTGAGGAGACTCTCTCACCATGTGTAACCCTCCGCATAAAAAGCATTCGCAAATCTTCGAGGCTTTGCGTTTGAACTCGGCTCCTTTTGTGAACTCTTCCTCTTATGTTCAATTGCAATCTCTTTCATTCAGAAATACTTACACAGTCGATTTCCCGAAAATCTCTTCTTTTCCTCGACTCCTCTGAGGAAACTAAGTCGGTGAGCCTTTCTACGACTGTCATTGCCCTAACTAGATATTGGCATTTCGTCGATGCAATTCCTATTATGCATATGGATTTAGGCCATCAAGGAATTTAAATAGTTTGTCTTTCTTGGACGTATCTTGTATGTCTTGTTGAGAACTACGTCACATAATCCTGGATGGAAGTGTTTTGGCAGAGTTGTCTTAGCTTCCATCATATGACGAACTCAATGTTCTCAGGTAGGAACTAAGTTCATAACTCTCGCTTCAATTCTTCCCACGTATCCACCTGACATCGACCTTATTGGATCTCTTCCCATCAAACCACCAAAGTTTTATATCCTCAGTTAAATACATGGTTACTATTAACATTGTGGTTTCTTCAGAATCGGGCCTCGTTGCCCGAAACTACTACTCCATATCAAATAGAAAATTCTCAAGTTCCTTTTCATCCCAACCACCCCTGTAGTAGTACGGCTCGAGTACTCTCAAGTTTTGTTGCGGAGCGATACGAGTGTTGTTCCCTCCCACGTGAAGAGCTCTCGTGAACATTGTGATCTTGCCATGAAATCCACCATGACTTCTTGTAAAAGTTGTACGGACTTTGGTTATCTTTCGTTAGTCGATCAACTCGAGACTCCATTATGTCGATCCAAGATTTTGCCTCTTGCAAATTATCTACCCAAGAAGCTGTCGCTGGCCTTGGTAGAGTTCTTCCAAGCTTGTTTTGAGGACATCGAGACGGGTTTCCGCTATTGCAAAACTCTCCTTATGGTTCTTTTCTTTTCCCACCATCGGCATTCCGAATTGTGCTTTCTCTGCTCGTGGAAAATTGCCAACTTCTTGGTCACCATTTTAGCAATCATGCTCCTCATGAGCGACTCCAACAGCTTAAGAGCATGTTTACACTTACAATCCCCCAGTGGCCACTTTAGGAAGTTGCCCCCTTAGTAGTCTTACTAGATTCGCCATGGCGAGTGTGTGAACTTTTGTTGTTTGCTCGAATCGCTTGCCCACTCCGATACCAAATGTCACAAACTTAACTAAAATTGCCCAAATCGTGATGCACCCTTGTGATATATGTCTGCAAAAGGTCAACCTAGAAGCAACCTCGTACAGGTCCCGAAAGAGTAAAGTGGATTAGATTTCAAGAAAATGAACGACGAACAAATCCCAAACATCTCGTGAAAATGTATAGCAAACAAGCAATTCAACAAACACTTAGAGTACAAAGAGAGAAGGAGAAAGGGAAACTAAGGACTTTAAAAGGGTAAAAGACAACCACAAGTCCATAAACGACTGTTCAAATGGGTATTGGGTATAACGCAAGTCTACGCACACTGCATACAAGCTTGTTTATCCAAACAAAGCCCAACACTATCCCAAAGCCCCATCCAATGCTATGTCATCTAGGTGGTTCCAATGGGCTGAGATTGCTGATGTTTTGCACCACATAGCAGCCAGCCTTGAGAAAACAGGCCACAACATATGAAAACAAGATAGTTTTGGACCAAATGGCCTAGCGAGCAATCATCGTGCAGCCTTGCGAACATGCTTACAAAAAAACAAGAAAAACATACAAAAAGAAAGCAAAACATTGTGTCAAACAACTATACAAGCAAACATAAGCAACGAATGATCCATTGACGAAGGTGTTATAGGCACGTGACAGTCGTTCGTGACAATATGGTACGTCAAGTACCGACCAATATATACTAATATGCCCATGGACTGATACAACTGGTCAACACAATACAGTGGTCCTTGATACACATTACACATTTGTAAATTATTGACCGTCAATGTGCATAAAATTCTGAAGAAAAATAAAAGATCAGTGAAGATTTCAGATAAGGAAGATACTCAAATTTTTCAACCTTTTAATGGCAGTGTAAGCAATGGTTGCAACAAAAGGGCCTTGGCCTTGAATTTATAAAAGAAAAGAACAAACCACACGATCATCAGGCTGCTGCTCTAGCAGGAAGAAAGATACTCTTAAAACTAAGGCAGGACAAAGAATTGCCAGAACATATACAATTAGCTAGTCACTTGCAAATTTTTCCCAGTATACCTTGGCAAAAACTTATAAGCTAAAAGTATAAAATTATCCTAGTTTCCATGTCCATTTTCTTGTATCTGTCATATATTAAAGCAGAACTTCAGTTCTTTTTCTATTACTGACCTTTGATTCTGCATTCCAAAAAGAAAACCGAAGAAATGAATCTAAATCAGAACTTATCAGGCACAGGAGTTACCTCAGTTGTCACCTTTCTTTTATCCTGCAAATCACATTTATTTCCTGCAAGAGCTCTCACCATAGTTGGATTACCTAATATTGTCGCATCCCTATTAGCTAACAAATCATAAATATAATCAAATTCCAAAGGTAACGTAATCCAATATAAATCCACCTTGTTTTTGCAGCTCTTGCACCCACTTTTTTGCTCTCTCAAATGATTCCTTACATAGAAATATAATAGTTCAGTAAAAAAGGGTAAGGAAATAATGATTTTTATGCATCGGGCACGTGTAAGCACGGCAAAGGAGTGCGACTCACCGAGCTAGAGATATCATATACGATGATCGCCGCCGCGGCTCCTCTGTAGTACATGGGAGCCAAGCTGTGATATCTCTCCTGCCCGGCCGTGTCCCAAATCTCAAACTTCACCGTGGCATCACCCACCGCCAACATCTGCGAGAAGAATGCCGCGCCAATAGTGGACTCCTGCGATCAAACCAAGAAAATCAACCCAAAAACCCTTGCTTTTCCCGGAACCGCACCGTAATCGAGCCAGAATCTCGAAGGAACGGACAATCTGGAGGAACGGGAACCTGGAACTCGAGGAACTGCCCCTTGACGAACCGAAGAACGAGGCTGGACTTCCCCGCGCCCATATCACCTAACAGGACCTGGGATTTCGAGAAGGGAGAATCTTAGATCGAAGAATTCGTTATGCAGGAGAAATGACAGGAGGAGTTGACTCACGAGCTTGGCGTTGATACTGCTGTTCCCGGTCGTCGCCATGGAATCCGATTGCGATCAGCGAAGGCGACGAGGACGGTAACGTGAAGTTTCGATCGATCGAGTTCTTCTTCGCCTCGATTACTTGCGAGGCAAAATTGCATAGATGTCCTGGGGGTAAATTTTAAACTTTACCCCTTTAAACTTTAATTTAACATATATGTCCCTGTAAAGCTACGAACCGACGTGGGGAAGAAACCACCATAACTGGTTTTTACCAAAAATAAAGTCTACTAAGATGTCATGCTTCATATGGGCAAAGAAACAGTAACACTAAAGGAAAGCAACAGATTTATTTATCCTATCCTTTTTGTAATTTAATTAGCTGTTTAATTATATTCACAAAATCAATATAAGATAACGAAAAAAACTCGATTGCGTTAGGAGGACCTTTGATACACATAATGATATGGTCTGATCCACGGTGGATCTTTCTCAGTGGTCAGTATTTCCTTAATGATTGTTGAATCGATTTTAATGTGTAACCAGGTTGAAGCTCTTATTATTGATTGCAAATTACAATCTCATCTTTACTGGTTTCACACCGTAAATTAAATTTATTATATGCATGGAGTTTAAGAGTAATGCTCATCAATCATGGTATTCGGTATCGCTCTGCCACAAGTCGCCTTAAATCTGAAAGAATACAAGACCTTGACTTTTCATTGTATATAAGCGTAAAGTCGCGATACAATTTCCTGCACCACTGTCTTCTTTTTTTCTTTTCTTGTTAGGAACTCAGAAACAACAAACAATTAGTCATTCTTCTAATATTAATCTTATTATTTGAGAACACATTAGAGATGTGTGTTATAATTCAATATTTATTTCAATTATCAATTGGTATTTGATAATTTCTTTTTCAAATCACGTTTGACTTAGATACCACAGCGCAAATGCCCCATGCTGTCTTGTCATAAGATAGAATTATGATATTCACTAAAATCATTAGAATTGTCATTATGTGATAGAAATCATAATTCTTATTTTCTCTCACTTTCCCTTATCGGTTTCATTCTTTGAATTTATATTTTCTATAAGATAAAATTTTATTTATTTATTTTTTAAAATATTATTTTATATTCATTTGTATGATTATATTTTTTATTTATTATGTATATGGGCTACATGAAATTTTTTATAAGAGTATATATATATATATATATATATATATATATATATATATATATATATAATATACATTTGAATAAATATTAAAAATATTAAAAGGGTAAATTTATCACATGATATTCAATATATTTTTTAAATATAATTTTATCAAACAACATTTATGTAAATACATATTTAAATAAAATTTTAATTTATTACTTACCAAACATTTAAAGCATCTCACAATTGTACTTTCACTTAAACCTCCTTCTCTAAATACATATTAAAAAGCTAAGCTAAAAGAGACCCCAAAAAAAAAAGTCAAAAGGCTTAACAGTGTTATGTTGTTACAATGTCGTTATGAAAATATGACAAAAGAGAAAATATTTCATATCTAATAACAATTGACACGTCGGTAAACCTACTTTTTCTTCTTTGTTTCGAGACTTACCATCATAGTTATTAAATCCGGATCGGATCCGTTGGTCGGATTGGTTTTAAAACTGTATACCGGAGGTCGAACTAGTTTGGTTCACAAATCAGATCCTTTGGAAGGCAAACACTGATATTTCCTTCGCATCATGGAGCAATGCCAATAACAGTCAAACATGTGATTGAAAGATTCCATACATGAATCTACTCCCTGAGGTTTAGGATTTCATACAAGTTTGAGCGGTAACAATTCCATCCAATCACAGTTGACATAGAAAGCCAAGAAAATATACCCAAGTGAAAGATAATAATGCCAAAGAAATAACAGGAATTCAATTCCTAAATCTGGAATCTCCTCATCGCCAGATGAAACACGATGCACCAAATCCAGCAACTTCTCGGTGACACCTAAAATTCCATGCTTCCGGTTTTACTGTCTCTTTCTATTTCATCTCAGTCTTAATCACTCACTTAATGCTCAAATGAACTGCAATTAACTTGCAGAGATGCAAGATGATGGCTGGGATGTCCGTGTTTGAAATGCCAAGTTAAATGTCATCAATTTTGTGGAGCAGCTTGTTTTGTGCCAACAGCAAAGAACTCTGCAATAACCTCCAGAGGCATGCCTTTTGTTTCGGGAACCTTTAGAAACACGAACACAAAAGCTATGATACAGACTACTAAGTAAATTGCAAACACGCCAGCAAGGCCAATTGTGTTCAACATCACAGGTAGGGTGTAGGTGACTATGATATCTCCGATCCAGAATATAAGTGCACAGATAGCTATGCAGACACCACGGACCCGAGTTGGGAAGATTTCCGAGCAGAGGATATTTGGGATTGGTCCAAAACCCATGACAAAGCAGCAGAAGTATACAATGACACTGACTGTGGAGAGCACTGCATGAACCACATTGCCCAGCGCCACAAGGTTGGCCACAACCAAGACAACCAGTGATGCTATTAAGATGGGGATGGTAGACAGCAGAAGAAACCTGCAAAATTGGAAAAGAAGTTACAAAGTGGCCATTGTCTGTTTGTTCATGACAAGGATCGTAATTTTGTACCGAGCGATATACCAGGGGTGTACCGCTCGATATATATATATATATATATATATATATATATATATATATATATATATATATATATATATATATATATATATATATATATATATATATATATATATATATATATATATATATATATAAGTTCAAAAATAGGTGACGTCGCCTCTTTTTTCTGCCTGCGTGGGGAGAAGAAACCGATGTTTCCTTCTCCCCGTGCAAAAAAGGGTGACAAGGCGGCTGCCCGCGACATCACCGAGTCTTCTTCTCCCTGAGTGGATAAAGAGAAGTTGCCGATGACGTCAAGGCCTCGTCGCCTCAGACGAGGAGGCGACATCTCATCTGCAATGTCCGACGAGGGAGGGCGACGAGGGATCAGGATCGTTGAGGGAGAGCGACGCGGATCTCCAGGTTCTACCTTCTCTTCTCCCTCTTCTTTCTTCTCCCTTAGCTCTCCCTCGGCTAATACCACCCGATAGTGGGCGGCGATAGTCGAAATTGACCGTCACCAACCGATTTAGGGTGGTAATGGGGCGGGAGCAGCCCCAATCGATGGTACCACCAGATAGCGGGTGGTCCGCATACTGGTCTGCTAGCGAACAGACTGGTATGTACCGCCTGGTACAAGCGATATTATTCGAAATTAAAATCCTTGGTTTATGACATATGCAAATAATACAAGGACTTTTAAGGGAACAGTGAAATCATGCAAATAAAAAAGGGATGGACAAACTGATAAACAAGAAGCGGAATGACCTTCTCCCTGAGATATCCATGAGCCTCATAACAACACCAATACTAGGAAGCATTAACAATGTCGTGACAGCACTAATAAGGATAGATGCTGAATCTGAACTAATGCCAATATTAGAAAGTAGTACTTCAACACCAGCTTGCTCAAGTATCTGAGGAGTGTAGTAGAGAACCCCATTTATCCCAGAAAACTGCATAGCAGAGAAGCGGTATTAGAATAACGATGTATCCTAAAAAAAATAGCAAAGACGAAAATCTTCTGGATAACAAATTAGTGGTATTTGTACATGTTGCAATTTGCAGTGATGATATACTAAATTCTGGATCTTGATGGGGTGGTCACAATTCACCTTAATACGTACCATACCGAGTAGGGCTCGATACACCGATACAGACCGAAATTGAGAACCTTGCTCTCAATACCACAAGAAATGTAAATAACCAAACCTAGGAGTGGTGCTCTGATATAGCTTGTCTAAGAAAAGTGAAGTATCTTATTATACTTATTAAAGTATCTACAAGAAGTCTAATGTTTATCAAGAAGCATTCTTTCCATTATCTGATCCACTATGCAATATCATGTCTTTAAGGCCTTAAAGCAGACCAGCCAGACATCAAAAGATAATACCTAGTAAACCCTGGAATATCTACTGCTAAAAAGAAAAAGGTCTCACCCAATGGTGTATGTAAATGCAGAACTGTATTATAGATCAATTTGGAACTTTTTTTTCCAATGAAGGCAATCTCAGAACCTCATTTTCCAATATTACAAGTTAGAAGGACAAACTCCTTAACTAATTTTTTTCTTTAATCTTTTGGAATATATCTTTTTTCTGCTCAGACTATTTATACTTTAAACATAATAAATTCTTGTCTTGATCATTCATCAAAGAAAACCAGATGTTAACATAAGTTCCTCTCAATTCAATAAAGCCTACAAATTTAAGGCGTGAAACAAAAAATTAGTAATAATAGGAAGAGAATTGTGACTGTCCAGTATGAAAATTCCAGTTTCTTTCATCAAGGCTCAGTCTTCATTTGCAAGGAAAAAAATTCAAACAATATAAATGACCTAACACAAATAATTATAATAGCAATGATTGTTTAGCAAGTGGATGATCAGATAACAAATTCACCATGCAAATTATTTTTTTTCATCAAATAATGCCAAGGGTACACCGTACATAAGATCTTCACATTTGCAGGATTGGTATAGTTTTATCTGCATGTCAAGTCACTAGAAACTAGTGCTGAGTAGTAAATACAAGCCAAAAACAAACACTGGCAGATGTATGATATAGCATGAACTTCTTTATTTCTTTCCAAAATTAACACAACCACAAATACAACAAATTATCAAAAGTTTCTCGTCATCATGTCAAATGATAAAAGGATAATTGGTAACAAGTGGAGACAAACTTATAAATAGGAGTAGGTGAATTACGTACATAGTTATCTAGTTATTCAGGAGTTTATGAATGTGTAAAACAAAGCATACTGCATCGAATTTTGCATACTAAAAGGGTATGATAGAAAAAGATGACAAATACAGAGCAGGGCTCTGAATTACCTCATGCTGACAAGTTAAACTGGAAGAATAGGCTCACTAGAAAATTTAAAATCTATTATAGTAATGTAAAAATCATGATAGCTAACAGAAGGTTACTCATAGAGGTTGCCTGGTGCCCATTACATGGTACAAGAAGAAAAACCTTCCCAGCTACTTAAACCAAATGAAAGCTTTGGAGTAATTAACAAAGATGTCCAACACTTAAATATTCAAAATCTTACTGGTCTCAACCAGAATTTAATTATCATTTCTTAACATGTAGACTTACCTGCTGAAGGATCTGGATTCCAATTCCAACAAACAAAGCACGTCTTACTCCTGGTTCAAATAGATCGGACCACCTTGGGCCTTTACCGGCTGTTTCTGATGGATGAACCATTGCTGGTCCAACTGGATGCTGGTCCATAAGCTCCTTAGAAAAAAGAGCAGGCTGGCTCACCAATGCTGCGGCCTGGACATATGCACTGCCTTCTGGGGCTTCACCTCCTTGTAGCAAAACCCGAGAACCTCTGTGTGACTCAGGGACAGCTTCTTGGTGTAGATAAATTCTTTTGAAACCTTCTTCCTTCTTCCCATCTTCACTTTCTCTCTCAGACCATTTCCAAGCCAATTGCCATCCCCCACCAATACCCATGCTACCAACTGCCTCTCTGGTGTTATCATGGATAGGACTACTAGTTTGTCTCAAACTTAAAGAACTCTCATGTGGTGGGGCTATATCCTTCCCTTCCAAGCTTGTTGTCTGACGAGAGAGTAATGGACTTCGAACATTGTCATCAGACTCACCTCCTCCAGCATCAGCCGCATAGTCTTCACTACCCTGTTGAAGACTCTCCTCATCCCACTGATCATTTTTTAGTTGCTGTTCTGCTACACTAAACATGCTTCCAAAATTAGGGAACATTGTGCTTCGCATGCTGCCCATTTCAGGTAGTTTCTCATGGACACTTCCAAATAAGGTCACCAATGGATCCATTAGTGGTACACTACTCTGCATCTCCATGCTACCATGGCGAGATAAAAGGGTGAAGGCACTTCCGAGGATGCTTTGTCCTTTTACAGGTCGTGCAACCCAGGAAAGACCCTCTTCTGGCCCATACAATGTGATCTGTTCAGTATCAGCAGTTGCTCCCTGGTCATCAGGGAGCTCATTAGCAGGGTCAATTATGTACTCCTCAATGGATGTCTCACCACCTACTCCCAAGCCCTCAACAAGAAGGGCCATTTCTCCTGTGTACTTGAAAGGAAAAGAAATAAGCAAATCATGTCTCCAACTTCTTTAAAACTTTATTTTGTTTGACTAAAACACCATGAAGGCAAATTTAATAGCACAAAAAGAAAAGAACAATGTGATGAGTATTCATCAAGTTAAATAATTTTGGATGTTTTAGAGTTCAAAATTAACTGACTTGTCAACAATTAATGACATATTGAAGAAAAAGAATAGATCATAATATTTAATCCTTTCGGTTATTTGCAAGGTTCATTAACAACTTCCTATAAATATCACAAATACAAAAGTCACATGAATTTTAAGAATAATTAAGTTGCAAAAACAATGTTTAAGAAGTACCGTATTGAGCATGCATAAAAATGTGTACCAATAAAGCTAACCCAACCAGGTCATAAAAATGTTGGTACTAAAAAATATCAACAAAGAATATAACAACTAGAAAATTGAGCCAAAGGATTTCTTTTTATCATGGTTCTAATGACAAACTTTAGTTAAAGCCAACTGGATGAGTGGATGAGTGGTTCAAACCAAAAAGAAGAAAAAAAAAAGATGCTAACTTTTTCTGTCATATTGTGTAAGATTATGTACAACATACCTTTTTGTCTGCATGACCTATTTACTGTTAACATTCATGAGTAAAGAAAGCAATACAGGTAACATGTAACATAGAGACAGAAATGACAGCTAGATTTTTGTTGAAGGTGTCAACCAACTTAGCTAGTAAAGATCTTGATAGTTCATCGCAAGATTCTGGGCTCAAATCCTGCCTTCGCTATTTATCCTTTGTAAGAAAAAAAACAGAAATGACACTAAGCAATAAAATCATCAATATTGTAAATTACAAACATATCTTTGGAGTTAGATATCTACCAAAACATGATTTGTACTAGAAAGAAATCTAGAAACAATCAAACATTCCTTGCTACTATTGTGCTACTTAAAACCAGAAAATAATACTCCAAATATAAGAGGACTTTGATTCTGGAAACATTCACAACTCATTTAGGAACTCTTACTTATGAGATACTATATCTAAGTTTGATCCCAACTTTTTTAGAGTCCAGGAAAGCAACTAAATTTATTTCGTCTTTAGTCATTTCTACTTTATATCTAAGATATATAATTACATGAATACCAAAAAGTTATACTTGGTGGTTTCATGTGGCCCACAAACACTTTCAAAGCAACTGTTTTCCCATAAACATGATAGCAAAAGTTTGGTTATCTTGCTCAAGTGGATTTATCCCCCGCCATTATTCAGTTGATTACGGATTGCCTTTAAAGTACATTCTAGTTGCTTAAGAGGATACACATGCCTGTGCAATGCTGGGGACTGGAAAAAGAAAACGGATAGACTTAGTTAACGAAATAATTGTGAAGTTTTAATAAACAGAAAGTACTTATTTGTCACATGCATATTTTAGTAATTAGGAAATGCAAAACCCCTCTGCAACAAACAAGTACAGTGACAAATTCCTGCTGCCACAAACCTGAAACATCCTCCCTTCCATGCAATCTTTGTAAAACCAATTTTGCCTCGAGCATTTTCCCTTTGCTTACAAGCCACCTTGGAGATTCCGGCAAACAGAAAATTGTCAATAAGAAATATAAAAGGGAAGGAATAGAGAGTACACCAAGCATCACTCTCCAAGCTGGATTTGCCATTAGTGACATTCCAAAAACCATACAGTATGACAGAAACATGCCTCCACAGCCACTGAACTGTGGAAGCGTATTTAACAATCCCCTTATCTCTGATGGAGCTGTCTCAGAAATATATACAGGCACAAGTGTGACAGCAAGACCAATGCCAAATCCATCAATAAGCCTTGCCAAGAGCAAGACATAAACATTCGGAGACCATAACATTATCAAACCACTGACAAAGTACAGGACTGATGAAATAATCAGAAGAGGTCGCCTACCAACCAAATCTGATACTGCTCCAGAGAATGTTGTGATAATAGTAGCACCAATAAGTGACATGGCTACTATTAGACCCTCTATAGTGGGCTCACTCTCCAATTTAAATTCCTTTTTAATGTATAGAACAGCTCCTGAAGAAAATATTTACAAAGATAAGAATTTGTATCATATTTCATATGCCTCTACAAAACAAAGCAGCAATCTGGTATAGAAAAAGAGACAGAGCAATACAATATCGAGATTTCTCTGGATCTAATATGAAATGAAAGGATTGCACAATCAGATGAAACTGAAGCTTTATTCATTGGCAGTGACAATTAATGAGCTATCAACCACAATCCTAATGAGGACCCAGACTGATAAAAAGATGATCAAATATTTTAATTCTAGTTATAGATATCATGTTAAACATAATAATTTTCTTGACTTTAGACTAGGTCGTAGCAATGATGATAAAAATGCAATACATCAGTTATAAATAAATAAATACACACACACACACACACACATATATATATATACACATATCACATATATATATAATATTTATATTTTTTATAATATATATACATATATACATATCACTTACGACATGCCTGCAATGGTAGTGTTGTCCCATCCCTGCAGCAAATTACCAATTGAGGCAGCTATGGCAACCAGAACAGCTCCCTGCATCTTTGCAGCAAAGGATGATGACTTCTGTAAAAGAAAACTTTAGATATATAACCATACTGCAGACTAAAACTTTATTCCATCTCAGGCAGATTGTATAAAGCGAAAAAAATGATTCCAATACCAATGGAGACACACAATTTAGCAACTAAAACATCAAAGTGTTATCATAAAATCTGTAATCATGCTATCTGTAATGCGAAAAAAATTTATGCCAAGATTGAAATCAAATAAATTGGATCTAACAATATTACGATGCGTACCTTTTTCTTGTTGTTCAGAAAAATAAACTTTATCTGATCTACAAGTACTTCATCTTCAGATCTGAAATATCAATCTGCAAGGATTTGCAAGGAGAACTAGATCCTAGATCTTTCTCCTCTCTTCCTATCTTTTCACAGGACCATCTAGATTGATGGATTAGGGGATCACAGAACCATCTAGATTGATGGATTAGGGGATTATGGAAGAGGGAGATTGAGAGAAAAACCAATCTCTCAATTGCTAAGATGCTACTCAGACGCACTCTGATGCACTCAATGATGCACTCAATGATGCACTACTCAGATGCACACTTAACCCCTAGAGGTCCTGTCTATCAGATGCCCCCTTAGCCTCTAGAGGTCCTGTCTATTTATAGGCGAGAGCAGAGGGTCTAGGATAAGTTATTAGGAGAGTTCCTCCCATCAAGGTTATCTCCTAAGGAATCCTACTTTAATATGGACTTCTTTTCTATTGGCCAATAACCATAATCAGAATCTAATAATATCTATAATATATCTTACCTAATTAAATAGGACCACATAATCTAACATTCTCCCACTTGGCCCAATAATTGATAAGATACAAAAAGACTTAAAAATCAAAAATAAATAAACAAAATTTATTTTAAAAAAAATAATTTGACTCAATTGGATTCTGAAATTTTTGGAAAAACTATATACACGCGCGTGAATTTTAGAAAATAGGCCAATAAATCCAATAATAATAATAATACTATATTAAGTCTGACTAACAATATGAGTCATAGCGGTTGTATGCCATCAGTGTCACACTTCCTTCTATATACCACAATACTGTTAGCCTTTCCTAATGCAGTCCAAAAATAACCCCTATAATTTGTCTTGTCAAGACAATCCTGTCATCACATTCAACCATAATATGTACATACATAATTGTGAACATGATAGCAGAAACAAATAACTTTAAGTACGTAAGTAAGAATGTCAATTATAATATCCACTCAAACATACATCACCATATCCTTTATGGGTTGCTCACAAACCCAATCATAAGAACATGTTCTTTCAAAATACTTTAGACTGTAAGTCCTAAGTGAATGGATCAACAATCAATACAGTGGAACTCATGTAATTAATTGACATTAGATGTTTCTAGACTCATCTTCTCTAACCATCAAGTACTTTATACCATAATGCATATAGATGCAATAGTACTTGTCATTCTTAGAGAAGAAAACTACTGCAATGTCATAAAATATCTTCAACGACTTGGTAATTGAGTCTAACTACACCAAGTCGTGAGATAAAAATTTTGCAATAAAAACTTTGATTAGTGGCCTCAAAGCATGCCACAAAATCAACTTCTATTATTAATAATAATAAATTGCCTCTCTAATTACATAGATATTAACCGTAAGGTGGACTTCCTATTATCGAGGCAATTTATATAATCAGCATCTGAAAAATACCATTATTTCAAGCTGATATAATTTCATACATGTGAGCATATAATCTTTTGTCCCTTCCGGATATCTTATTACTTTCTCTGTAGTCCTTTAATGTTTTTACTTCTAGGTGATTTCAATATATACCCAACATTTTAATTGTAAAAACTGATATCTTTTCTAACACAGGCTTGAGCATAAACTTCCAACTACGCATATACAAAGAATATCTTCTTTGTCTTATCCTTTTCAAGTCATTTTCAAGCATTTACTATTGACTAAAATTTTGCTTTTATGATTGACTGAACAAAGCTGTATATTAAAATCATTTCAAGACTCGGTTGATATATACTTTCTAAGACAATCTTCATAATCATTGAGGTATATCCTTGAATTACTCAATGTTAATAATATAAGATGTCTCATTCATATCAACCATATTAAAACTTTTAGTGACAAATTCTTGATTTAGTATAATAAATCAAGATCACTATTAGTAAGGCAAAATATTATTCATATATAAGACCAATATAATAAACTTGCTCACTGATATAAATACTGATTAATAGTATTTACCTTAAATCTGAAATAATGATATTAAGAACCTTTATATATCATTACGTTAGCTTGTTTAAGGTCATAAATGGATTCCTAAATTTGCATATCAAACTTTATATTTCTTTCATTTTCTTTGTAAATCATTTAGAATAACCCATATAAAGCTAGATCTTTTAAAAAAATATTTTCATATCATTCTAATATAACTTAAACTCATAATGAATCATTAATGTCATGATGATTCTTAACGAGTTCATTAAAACTCTCATTATGATCGATACATTCTTTATGAGTAAAACTTTTAACCACAAGTCTGACCATTATATCGTTTGACATTGTCCTTTGAGTCACATTTATATAATAGACTCTTTTACAATTATTGGACAATTCGATAAATTTATCAGACACTATTCTGGTTATTAATTTTAACTCTTCTTTTATTGCATCATATTACTTTTCAGAATCATTACTTTTCATGACCCGTGACAAAAATAAGAGATCCATTCTGATTCCTATATCATAATATAATTCTTGTAGATATACAACATAATAACCATAAATGACATGATTCCTTCCCCTTTGAGATATTCTCAAAGTTATCAATTATGGTTGTTCTACAAGACCATTAACAACGATATCAATATAATGTAGGAGTTTAATAATGTTATTTTGTTGTTCATTTTCATCAAATCATTTAATGATTTAAGTAACAATAATCTCTCGAATAATAAAGGAGTATTAACTTGTATCTCCTTTATATCAAAATTAAATTCCGAGATTTTCACTCCCACTGATTTGCTATTTTATAGGAATCTTATGTTACCAAATTTAATTGTCCTCGTACTATGATTAGAGCAATAAAATATGTACCCCTTTTAAACTTTTCTGAATAGATAATAAAATATTCAGAAATAATTATTAAATTTAATTTTCTTTTATGTAAGTTGAAGATCCTTATCTCCATAGGACAATCTCAAATATATAAATATCTTAAGTTCAGTTTCCTATTATTTCATAACTTAAAAGAAGTCATGTAATTTACTTACTAGGAACACCATTCAAGATATACATAGTTGTCCGGAGCTTCTTCTCACATTGATTTAGATACAAAAGAATAACTTATCATTGTTCTTAACCATATCTATAAGGTACGATGACATCTTTTAGCAATCATATTCTGCTGTAACACATTTGGTAAATCATATACCTTATTTTTCTAAGAATCTAGCAAAAGAATTAGGTTCATCATAAATACCATAAAATTTATCAACTTTGTCAGATATGATGATTTTGACTTTTCTATCTAATTGTCTATCAACTTCATTTATATACACTTCAAGAGTGTAAACGATCATAGACTTTACATGAATTAGATATATATAATCATATCTCAATATATTATTTATATGATGATAAAATGTCTCTCTTTAATGAGACAAAAGCATAGAGTGATAAACATAACCTCAAGGAGTTTATAAAACTATATTTCACATCAATATTTAATTACAGGATCATTGTAAACTTATGATTCATATTAATTCTGCATAGACTATTATACAGAATTCAAATATTAATTTTATTGAAGCACAATAAGTTTATAACCACCAAAAGGAAAATAATATTTTAATAATTCTAGGTAAAGAACTCAAATTCTCAGAATTATAAGAAGCATGGATCCTCAAGATTTATCAAATTGAATCATCTATAGATATAAGTAATAAATACAAACTAATATCGCTTTTACTTTAAGATGATTCCCTATATTGATAAATATCTCATTCTCTTTTGGTTTTATCCCTCTTATTTTTTTTCTTATTTTAATAAAAATATCTATTATTAGTAACATATGATGAAGCATTAAATTAATCCATCAATAATATCCGTAATATTTGATTTGAACCATACAAAGGTTATAATTATACCTTTTTCATTTCAAATCAAATCTTATAATATATTTCTTCTTCACATAACTTTATTTGCTACAAAAGTAACACTTTATTGTGAAGATATTCTTTTATGAGTTTATATAATAATTATAAACTCAAGTGGAATTACGCTTCATCCTTATTTTAGTGTAACCTACTCCTTGAGTAGTACTCAAAATATTATGAGTCTTGAGCTTACAGCTTTATCATTTATTTTGATAATATAATTTTAAATTCCTCAAATACTATCATAGTAAAGTATCAACTAATGACTTATCAGATAATTTAAATTGATCCTTAGATATTCTCATGCGCTAGTTGTAAACTGTACTGAAGTCTAAGTATCATAAAATTTAAAATTGAGTCTTTCATACCTTTCTTGATCAGTCACCTCAATTATTTATTTCACAGAACTTTCAGTAATTAAGTTTGTGTTCTGTTCAATTAATATGATCAAGGTCTCACTTACTCGATACAACTTGTATATGCTCAAGCCATTTATTTCAGAAAAATAGAGACATTTACAGAAACACAATAAAGGAAGTGCCACAATAATAATATAACATTAATGCTTTGAGTTTCTAAAATATGATGAACTATTGATATCATCTATATTTCACCTTTGGGTGAATTATTGACATATATCTAGTGTTCACTCAAAATCACTTATGGAGGACTAATATCATTCTTGTGGAATAGTGTTGTTACCTTTGGATATACAACCCTAAACTGCAAGAATATCCAAAACAGTATCATCCTACCCAATCACATAATTATTTGAAATATATTCTCCTTTGGGATTATCTAAATCTCATAATTATATGTGTCATCGTGAATATTATTTTATTTAATGTCATTTATGATGAATTACATAATGTATTTTATAGATTATTGGTCCAGGTCACTTTGGTGGCAACAGGACCAATACAAAAAAGTAAAATACAGTCTAAAATATCCCATGAATGACATGAACTTTATTGTAATTCATATCCCATAAGTCTATCATCCCAGGCTACTTTGGTAGCTACCGGTCAGATAAAACTTAGGAAGATAAATTACAAATAATATTCACTAAATTTCTTTATCCTAATTCATACTGTCATTATGAATATTATTTTTATTTAATATCATTTAGAACTAATTTCATAATGTATTTTATAAATTACTAGTCCAGGTCACTTTGGTGGCTGCAGGACCAATACAAAAATATAAAATACAATCCAAAATGTCCTATAAATGATAAGACATTTATTGTAATTCATATTACAAAAGTTTATCATCCAAGGCCACTTTAGCAGCTACAAGTCAGATAAAACTTAAAGAGATGAATTACAAATAATATTTATCAAATTTCTTTAATTTATGCTAAACAGTTCAATAATAGAATAACAACCACTATGCGTGAGGGCAACGCCGCCTTCACATGGGCTGCAGCCGTTGCCTTCCGCGGGCACAGCGTTCACAGGCGGTGCGGGATGCCCGTGGTGCCGCCACCGCTCGCAAGCGAACCTCTGGCTGCGACGACCGTGATGCGCGACTGCGGGGTGGTACACGGCCCTTCGTCGACAACGATCAATAGAGATGATCATCTCAATAACATCGATGATAGTAAACAGTAAATTCATCGATCAAACATAAAATTATACATTGCTCATAAACAGTAATAGAGCAAATCATATAGAAAGAAAACAGATCAATAATATCTGATGAATCATTCAAGCATCGTAAAGAACAATAATAGATCTAATATATTTGATCTCAAGAACTTGGCTCTGATACCAATTGTTAGAATAAAATCTGTAATCATGCTATCTGTAATGCGGAAAAACTTTTATGCCAAGATTGAAATCAAATAAATTGGATCTAACAATATTACGATGCGTACCTTTTTCTTGTTGTTCAGAAAAATAAACCTTATCTGATCTACAAGTACTTCATCTTCGGATCTGAAATATCAATCTGCAAGGATCTGCAAGGAGAACTAGATCCTAGATCCTTCTCTTCTCTTCCTATCTTTTCATAGGACCATCGAGATTGATGGATTAGGGGATCACAGAACCATCTAGATTGATGAATTAGGGGATTATGGAAGAGGGAGATTGATAGAAAAACCAATCTCTCAATTGATGAGATGCTACTCAGACGCACTCTGATGCACTATTCAGATGCATACTTAACCCCTAGAGGTCCTATCTATCATATGCCCCCTTAGCCCCTAGAGGTCCTGTCTATTTATAGGCGAGAGCAGAGGGTCTAGGATAAGTTATTAGGAGAGTTCCTCCCATCAAGGCTATCTCCTAAGGAATCCTACTTTAATATGAACTTCTTTTCTATTGGCCAATAACCATAATCAGAATCCAATAATATCTATAATATATCTTACCTAATTAAATAGGGCCACATAATCTAACACAAAGTTTAGAGAATTTTTCATACCCTGAACGAGACCATTGAAGCGAGTTGATATATCAAAATGTTGAAGACTTGGTGACTAAACCAACGAAACAAAATGATTTTGCCCGGAAATGGCAACAGATCAAGAAGAAAAGAGACAACTTACTTGCAGTGGAACCCAGAGCAGATTCGATGCTCCCACGCTGGACCTTCACGGGCTCTGCGCGTTGATACGAAGCTCAGAGAAGCGGAAGAGATACTCTCTTTGGTGGCCGAATAAAAAAATAAAAGAAATGGAGCTAAACAGCAGCAGGAGATTTCGCTACAGCCCTTTAGCATACGAGACTTGGGATACTGTATCTCCTCTTGTCTTCCCTCCTCTCTTTGGAGTTTGGAGCTTATCACTGCAATTAAACGAGCGAGTGAAAGCTGCAGAAAACGCCAAAAGTCACTGAACTCACAGGTACGGCCTCTTCGATTCGTCGAAACAGGGGTAAGGATCTCAGAGTTTTAGGGTTTTCTCCACCGAACGTCTCCAAGTTCACACCTTTCACGCGAACAACCCCCGACGGCTTTCAGCAACGCGTCAAGTGCCCTGAAAAATGAAATCATTCGGTTCAAAATGCTGGGACCTTTGGTCAGTTCACTCGGCTGCACACCTCCAAAATCCTCCGTGCTGCTTTAGTTAAGCCATAAAATCCTCAGAAAGCTTGGGAAATCTGAGAAGGAAAGTAGTAATGGGATCAATCAGTGGCTGTAACCGCAGCTGTATGAAGGCTATCAGACGATTCCTTTTGTTGTATTGGATTTGCTGGACCTTTGCATGTCGCTAGATATAGAAAGCGGTTCCAGATTCCAGCTTTGGGCTGTCCTCGTGGAGTCTGAACGTGGTAGCGACCATTTGTTCTACCCGTCAAAGAAGATGGGAGTAGGAAGACGAAGGAAGAGGAGCCCCGTCCGCTGTGTTTCCTGCTCCTCTCGAACGAACGAATGGGACGGCGCTATTACTCTACTCGGACCTGATGACGCCCTCCCTCTTTGGGTTATCAAGATGAATATTGATCGTGTTGAAAAAATATATTTAATTTAGTTTTCATCCCCCGCACTAATAAGAGACATAACAAAAAATACGCATGAAAATAAAAGATCTTATTAAAGAATATCACTTTCAAAATAAACATAAATCCAAAATCTAGATGCCTAGTAACTAATGCAATTTTTCAAGACGTTTCTTCTTTATGATATATATATATATATATATAATATGGGGATTTGTTGTGAAAAATTAATTTTTTAGTTCATCGATCAACTCTCATTAGTCTTCGTCTCCTCTCCTCTCCTCGGATATTATGAAATCTTTTTGTGGAAAATTTTCTGGGGATCTCAACCATATGGTTGTTGCTATCACGTTAAACTTTGTAGCAATCGTAACAAGTTCATGATAGATGCTTTCATTGCATCACTAAGAGAAAGGAATACATCGTGTGCCTTGCTATTGAAAATATTGTTGTACATATGGAGTAGGTGGCATCACAAGACTTTAAGTTCGAATCTTATCTTTTAATTAAAAAATCTGCAACTAATAATTACATGAAAAACATAATGATGACATGATGTTTGATTTTTATAGAAAGAGATTATAATACTTCGATTTGATTAGTCTCACGTTAATGTGGTCTAAGACATCGATTAAAAATTTTAGATATTTACAGTGGTTTTTCGTTTTTTTTTTTTTTTTTGAAGTGATGAAAATAGTATATGATCCTAAGACCTTCTTAAGCCGATCTAACAAGATCATTTTTTCAGTTAAGTTAGCTAACGCATTCAAAAGATGTATTAAATAGCACATTCAAAATATATGCTGGATGAGATTTTTGGACTTTCAGCTTTTGATAAATTGATCCAGTATATTATTATTAGACTAATATTTTGGATGTAAAAAAATATTAGATAAAATCTTAAACGCTCAACATTTGAGCAATATGATTGATTTTAGTAATATAATTGATTTTGCATTTATTCGTACGTTCCTTGCCATCGCATGGAGTTTGAAATATCATTCACTGCATTATGTTTGCATCATCAATAAAGCGACATTATGCCACGGAATAAGAATAGTATCTAACTAAGAGGACAATTGGTTACTTGCGATGGAAATATATGCAGCCAACAGCTACACAGCAAAAGACATGACGCAGTGATTAGTAGTAAATGAAGTTGTTTAGATGTCTCCATGTGTAATTATTAATTACTGTGTTGCATTTTAATGATGTTAAAATAGCATATGTTGAGTCTTGCATTTTAACGATGAAATGAGTTTAACGAACTAATTTTATGAAAAGTTAGGTGATATAGATATATTTTTACAAAGGGTCTGGACCATTTGAATGACATGTTGGAAGATCCAAAGTCATGCTAAAGGCTTTGACACTATAATAAATGATTTGTTATGTTAAAAGATTTGACAGTGTGTCACATGTGAAAGAAAAATAAATGGAGATTTAAACAATGTGGACTAACACATAAAAAAAATGACATGCTAGAAAAATTGACCGCTTATCAAAAAACTCTATGGCATCCTTGAAAAAGTTGCTATTTTGAAACTTTATTTGAATATAATTTAAACTGCAATTGAGTTTCAATTGAATTAAATTTGTTTATGTTTGTTTAGTTGAGGTCGAAGTGCATTGAATTAAGCCTTTATTGGGGGCAATCTATGGTTTGAACGGTTTGAGCGATGGTACCACATGGCATGATGCTATTTCAAATATGTTGTTGATAGTATTGCTAATACCCTTGTTTTTAAGTACTTTATCATAATTTACTCTAAATTTTTTTGTACTCTTTATAGTAGTTACAATCGTTCCACTTTTAGAAGCATTAAAATTTTTTATTAAAGTTACTAAGCTTATTTAACTTTCTAATTGAGCTACTAAGCTTAGAAGGTGTGAGAATATTTGTAAGATTTTGAGAATGTCAAGGTTCCTTGTGAGCCTTAAAAAAAAATATAAAGGATTATTAATTTCTATGGATCGAAAGAAACACGAAAGCCGATGACCTCAATAAAAAAGAAATCATGAATGAATATAAGTCTAGAATACCAAATCACTATAAAATTAATTTACCTTTATATCTTTACTTGCTATTTTATTCATACCTTTTTTTTTCTTAGTTGAATTAGATTTTAATACTTGTCACTTGTCTTTAATCAAAATTTTAAAATTTATTGAAATTTATAATAGCACTAATTCACCTACTCTTAGTATCATTCAAAATTCAACATAATATACAAAGTTCAGTAAAAAAAATTAAAAAATAATGATGGTACAAAATATTATATAAGAGGAGAGAGCGGCAAATGTGATTAGGCAACATATGGATGGAGGAGACAATAAAATCAAATTTCAATATACAACCCAACCTTTAATTGCAAGATTTCAATTTTAAAATCACCTATAACATGCTGCTGCAATTTAGTTGTATATCCATGTGTTGTAAATGACTTGTAATTAAATATTATAATTAAATAAGGTTCTAGCTAACTTAGTTAATAAAGATTTTAATAGTTAATAAAATCTTGAGCTTAAATTAGTACTCAAGATATTTATTTGTGTCTCAAGTGTAATTATTACTATATATGAGGGTATATTTAGAAAAAAAAACATTAGGATATTTTAGTTCGTATTTTCCCAGAATACAATCTTTCTTCTTGTGGGAAGAAACTCTTAGAATCTTCAGATCGAAACAATATTTCATCCCTGGATCGATAATAAAGGATCCAGATTGTATTGAGGATGATCGTAAGCATCATGATCTTTTTATAATTTCTTAATTCATTATCAAATTGCTTTGGGTTTTGAACATCTTGATCTCTCCTTATTTTGTTTTTGTAATCTTAATGATATTATGTTGGGACAGATTGAGAGAGAGAAAAATTGTAAAAAAAAAAAAGGGGAGGGGGGGGGGGGGATTATGATCATGGATTGCCGCGGTTTGCAGCAAGCCATCCGAGTTCGCTCGGTTGAAGTGCATAGGAAAGTGGTGAAAAAGAAGAAAATAAGGAAGGAAAAAAAAAAAAAAAGAAAGGAGAGAAAGAAGGATTGACGTGAGCCCGTGAGAGGAAAGACAGGAAAATAAAAAAATTATGTCAACCATTTTGTTGTAGCAGGTGACAGAAGTGATCTTAGAGGTGGACATTGGAAGAAGAAAAAAAAAAAAATGGAGAATGGAACAAGAAAAATAAAAGAAAAAAGAAAAAGGTACGTGAATTAAAATTAAAAGATATTAATAGGTTTTGTTTAAAATTAAAAAAAATTTATATATGGTTGTGAATTCTTGACATTCCCAACTAATCGGGAAGTAGATAAGATTAAAGATAATTAATCCATAAACACTAATTCACCCTCTTAGTATCGTCACGGTCCTTATAATTGGTATCAGAGTCACGTTTCTCTTTATTTGGTTTAATACCTAAGAGAGATGACTTTGTTTGATTTTCAAGATGGTTTTCTATCATTTATCTTCATATGTTCAATAGGACGGACTACACATATTGGAAAACTCGAATGAAATTTTTCTTGCTCTCTATAAATTTTAATTTATGGAATATTATTGAACTTGGCTTTCAAAAATCTTCTAAACCAATAAATGAATGAAATGATTTAGAGAAGAAGATTTTTTCTTTGAATGCTAGAGCTAGGAATGCTCTATTTTATACTTTGGATAAAAATGAGTTTAATCGTATTTCGACTTGTGAAACTGCACATGACATTTGGCATTCGCTTGAAGTCATACACGAAGGCATAAGTAGGGTTAAATATTCTAAAATTAATCTTTTGATACATAATTTTGAATTGTTTGGAATGTAACTAAGCAAAACCATTAGAGACATGTACACCCATTTTATGGATGTTGCCAATAGTTTAAAAGTACTTGGTAAAAATTTTTCTAACCTTGAACTTATAAATAAAATACTAAGATCCCTTCTAAAAAATTGAAATCTAATGTAACGGCAATATAAGAAGTGAAAGATCTAAATAATTTTTTACTTGAAGAATTTATTGGGTCTTTAATAACCTATAAAATAATTTGTATTAAATATAATCAACATAAAAACTATCTTCCAAAGAATATGAAGGATTTGACACTTCGAACAATAGAAGATCACTCGAGCGAAAGCTTAAGTGATGATGACATAGAACTTTTGACAAAAAAATTTAAAAAGTTCATAAAAAAGACTAATTCTAAAAATAAACTTAAAAATGACACAATAACTTACTATAAATCAAAGAAGCTACAAAAGAAAAAGAAAGCATTCAAGGTAACATGGGATGAATCGAGTACATTCGAAGATGAGGAGTAAACCATCAAAGGCGAGATGGTGAACTATGCCTTAATGGCTTTCGACGATGAGGTAAATGACTCAATCGAATCTCATTTATCTTACAACAAATTGATTAATACTTTCTATGATTTATTTGATAATATAAGTTGTTAAAAAAGGATCATACTTCTCTTGCTAATAAATTTAAAAAATTAAAAAATGAGCATGATAATTATATATTAACTCCTTACACTAAGTGTGAAGAGTTAAGACTCATTTAAAAAGAAAATTTTATTTTTACAATAAACGTTAGAAAAATTTAAAATTGGTAGAAAATCTTTAAACATAATTCTTACCAATAAGAGTCATGTTCGTATAATTTTTATACAATTACCAAGAAGGAATCAGCTTTGTAAATAATACTCAACAAAAGCCAACCATTTTTGTTAAAGGACCCACATTATATGTTTCTATAATCTTTATAGTAGACATGGTCATTTTGCATTTAAATATCCATTCAAAAAGTATAACTCACATAAATTGATTTGGGTTCCTAAAGGAACCATGAATGTCTTAATGTCAAAAATTAAAATAGATAGATCCAACCATGAGAGACCCAAAGCTAAATGGGTACCTAGAACAAATACACCCTTCTTGTAGAAATATCTACAATCGAAAGTTAGGAGAAAAAATAAAATTTTGATAGTGAATGCTCAAGGCTTATGACCGGAGATCTAACATACTTCACAAAGCTCATTAGCCGAAACAAAATAATTTTAAAAATATCTTTATTTCTAAAACTTATCAAGTTTTTCGATCATGTATATTATTAGTTTTTGAATCTCTTTGAACTATGAAAGTGATTTTGATGATATGAATTTGAATGAGTTATTATCTAAATCATGATATTGATATCTTAATAATTATAACTTGAGAATTTATATAAATCTAGATCGTTCACTATGATTTTTTCATTTTATTAAAGAGAATTATCCAAAAGAATCATGATTTCTCTTATAAATCATTTTTTTATTCCCTCTTTCACTAAAAAGGATATTTGTTAAAATGAATCATGTCTTTTGGTATTCACGAATTGACCCTTCTTGATCTTTTATATTAAAAACTTTCATGTTAAGATTTTCATATGAGTCCTTTGTATTTATGTTATGAACAGAACAATACACAAAAAAGCAAAAAGTGCTAGTTTGAATATTAAACTTAGGCATGTTAAATTCTTAATTTTTCCAAATTTGATACTCGATATCTTTTATGAATCAAGATCCTTGTTCTCCTATACTTCCTTTTGTTAAAGAGAATAGTTATGAATCATGGATTTTCTTTTGATTTCTCAAAATTCATGACTTAAAATTTCCTTTGAAGAGGCAATATTTGGTCTCCAAAGATTTCTTTTTACTATTTATAAAAGAAGAGACTTATCAAAATTAATCATGACTTGATCCTTCATTATCTTTGATGTTGATATCTTTCAATATGTTTGTAATTGGTTGTATACCTTATGTCATATTTAAAAATTGATGTAAAGAAAAAATATTTATAATATTATATTATTCTCTTCCTTTGCACAATGACAAAGGGGGAGAAAGATTGCTAATTTGAATATTACAAAAGGAAGAAAAATCAAGCAAAAGTGTAATGGTACCGCTAGACTAGGCGGTGGTACTACCAGATTGAGCAATGGTACCGCCTAATATTAGACTAGCAAGCGGTGGTACCACCCAGTGCAAGCGATGGTACCGCCCTGTCACGGACAAACTTCTAAACAGGATGTTTGATGTAATGCTTATGTATGTCCGTGTCTTTTGGTATGTTCATGCCTTGTACAGCATGTAGAGGGACGACCGAAGGCGTAATAGTCCCATTTTAGTTAAGTTGGTGGCCTCTTTAGGCTTGTAAATAAAGGTTGTGTCATGTGGACACGTGTGAGAGATTTTTAATCTGTAATAGACCATTTTACCCTTTGTTGTGCAACTGTTCAGAGCTTGTAAAGTCTGTTTGGAATTTGCACTGTCTATGAAGTGTTTTTCGGAGATGTTTGCTTGTGGATCCCGATTGAGGCGTTCTCTCTAACCCGTTCTCTCTTTTGTTGGTTCTAAGGGACAATGGGAGGCTTCGGAGAGGCTGACCTTTGCGGACGGACACGCAAGGGTGCCACACGACTTAGGCAAAACTAGCTAAGTCCGTGACATATGATATCAGAGCGGGATAAGCACTCATAGAAACACTTAGCATGCAAATATGGGGGACCTAGCGGGGCTGCATTGAGGGCAGTCAGCACACTGTCATGGACTTAGCTGGTTTTGCCTAAGTCGTGCGGCACTCTTGTGTGTCCGTCTGCAAAGGTCAGCCTCCCCGAAGCCTCCATTTGTCCCTTAGGACCACCAAAAGAGAGAACGGGTTAGAGAGAACGCCTCAATCGGGATCCACAAGCAAACATCTCCGAAAAACACTTCATAGACAATGCAAATTACAAACAAACTTTACAAGCTCTGAACAGTGGCACAACAAAGGGTAAAATGGTCTATTATAGATCGAAAATCTCTCACACGTGTCCACATGACACAACCTTTATTTACAAGCCTAAAGAGGCCACCAACCCAACTAAAATGGGACTATTAAGCCTTCGGCCGCCCCTCTACATGCTGTACAAGGCATGAACATGCCAAAAGACATGGACATTCATAAGCATTACATCAAACACCTTGTTTAAAAGTTTGTCCGTGACATTCTCCCCCACTTATTCCTTCGACGTCCTCGTTGAAGCCTTTGTCGACACTGCAACTCCTCGCCTTTGCTGAGTCTTCAATCTTTTGCTCCAACTATAATGCGCCTCTTGGCTCCTAGCTGCTCTCCGCTGCTGTTTTTGAGTAGTCGAACCTTTGATCCGCCATGTTGCTTCAACTCACCAATGACTCTGACTCTGGTGTGGGGTTGGCTGAGTTGTATTGATCATTGTTGATTCCTGCGGATCCCCTAGATGAAGGAAAAGACCATCCTTACTGCGCCAGTCTCTCAAATGCCTCATGCTGCTTGAACTGGGTGGATGCTTGTTGGAGCTTTTAACGAGCATCGTCTCGCAAACTTCTGAAGTTTTGGGTCCTTCCTCCACAAAATTTGCTCATTGACTCTTCTTTCACTTAGTTGTCACATCCAAGTAGGTTCGCATCACTTCCGCTTTCGATTGGCATTTCGTTGGGAAATGAAGCGGTCAATCTACTCTCAGTAGCACTGATAACCGTTGGTGAGGATTTGATAACTATTGTATTTCATTATCTTCGAAGGGTCTTTGAACTTGTGCAGAGCTCCTCTACTGGATAGATAAGAGAATTGGGGTACTCGGTTTCGCCCATTCTCTTAAGAGTTGAGAAGGCAAAGGTTACTTGACTTCGCCCACCTCCTCGAGGTTGTACTTCATGCATCGAGCTGGTTACTAGCCTTCGTCTGCTCTTTGCTCACACTTCTGAAGCACTTGAAGTGTTTGCACTCCTTGCGTTGAGTTAGCTACTGTGATTCACCTTCTCAATGCCATCGAACTTCTGGAATGCAGGAAGTTTTCACCCCAACTTGGAGTAATTCTCTCATAGGTTTGGTTGCCTCTGGGATTGTACCGTCTTCTCCATCAACCCTGCCGCCTACTCCGCTGAGTAGCAAAAGTACAGCACCGCGTACTGCCTGCTTCGTTCCTTGGTTATGCACTCTTGCATGACCCGAAGTTCTTCACTTTCGGCTATCTTGATGAGAAGCTTATTGACACCGGTCTTACGAAGTTCCTCGGCCTCTGCCCTTCAGCCTTGTCTCGGTACTTGGAGATTGCCTCTACATGCTCCACCTCCTCGGCCCCTTTCACAACCAAGCGCTCTCCCTCCATGAGAGCAAGGGATCAATGACTTTCACGGAAGTCCCGCCTCTGCGGTACCATGGCGCTGCCATGCCCATGGCCCTACTATCCGTCGCCTCGCATCTGCATCCCTTTTCTTCACGATCAGTAGATATGTCTCCGCGGCACTCCTCTGAGTCCACCTCCATTCTAACTTATGCTTGATTTTGGGTAGCTAAGTCCCTTTGGACCCGTCGTCGCTTCCTCGCCCCTTTCGACCCCCTGCTTCAACACCTCTGTGTTCTCCAAGTAGTATGTTTGGTCGATGGAAAGACAGACTGCAACTCCCATTCATGGCCTCTGCCATCGTGTTGTAGGGTTTGCACCGATTCTGTTCTCCTTAGCTTCCTTGGTAGCAACGTTCGCTTACTCGACCTTGTCCTCTGACTTGTCAGGCTCCCTTAAGCGAATATGAGCTCTAGAGCAGTCCAACTCTCCAACTGCTTCGATCATACCTCTGCATGATCAAGTCCCTCCCATGGAACTCACTGGTACTTGCATTCGAACTTTTCCCTTGGTGGAACACAGCCCCTATATGCTGATGACCAAGGCTTTCATCCAATGCAAAATTTGATGCACGCACGGAAGACCCGCCTCCGCGGTACCATGGCCTTCACTCCTTGAATCCATAGCCCTTCTTGCCATCGTGTTGTTCACCGAAGTGGAGCTTCCAATAGCTCCCGATCATACCTCCGTATGATCTAGTCCCTCACGGGACTTTGTCATGTGTATCGCATTGCCACGAACTATTCCACCACGATCCGCTGCACCATGTCGCCTCCTAGTGACATCTCCATTGCATTCTGATCCTTGTGGAATAAACTTGAATTGTGAACCCTCCATGTGTGGCCTCTGCCAATACATCGCAGGGTCTCTTCCACCTTCGATTTTGTTCGCTCCTTTGGCAATCGACCTTCATCCACCCACTCTTGGGTCACACCTAGATAAAGCACCGCTCTAGGACAGTCCGTCGCCTAGTAGCTCCCGAAGTCCACCGACTTCACTGTAATTTGTGCACCATTGTCTGGATCCTGGGCCTCTGCCCCTACCAGCACAATCTCCGTTGCGCACCGCTTCCTTTATAGCAACTTGAATGACAATACTGTGGCATATTCTTCAAAAGTACCAGCCTCTGCGTCCTCTTGCCCCGTGCTAAGGCCTTCTGAACCCAACTTTGCCTCCGTAAATTGAGTTGCCTTAGTTCCTTCATCAAATGCTCCTCCGAGATAAGGTGCATGTGCCTAGAAGCTCCCTTCATCTTTGGCACCATGCAAGATGAGTCCGCTCCATCAGAATGAAGGACCTATGGAACAACATGATCCTACTCTTGCCTCTGCAAGGGTTCATGTCCTTGACCTCTGTCTAAGGAAAGCACTGCGCCTCTGCTCCATGTTCCAACTTTTTTTATAGCTCCCTTCATGCGGCTTGGGTACTTCGCTAAGTTACACCCATGTTGCTCCGCTCCTCGTTTTTGCATTAAGTCGATGGTGGCCCTCGCGCCCACCATTCCACGGGTCAGCCCTCCCTTGAGTCCGATCTCCATATCGACTCCAAGTGTGCCTTTATTTAAGTTGCTTTGGGTCGCTCCCCCACTTGATCTTGCAATGCATCCACCAATGCATTCTCTCAAGTGAGATCATGCGACGACTCCTCGCCGCTTGCTCAGTCCATCGAGCTTTGTGGAGTTGTTGTTTGTTGAGGTACTCCTCCTCAACATGTGACGTCCGTCTCACATGATTCTCCCTCTGGAGAGCCGGGACTTATCCCTCCTGGATAACTATCCCATTGGAGCAACATCTCTCTTCGTTTCGGAGACCACCATCCCCTTGGACTACTCCGATCTGCTGAACAAACCGTGCATTGTTCTACCTCCTGCAAACGCACTTGCTAGATTGCAACTCCACGTTAATACAGCCCCCGCTGCACTACTCAAGGCCTAGCAACATGCTGAACTCGTTGTACACTCTAGTCTCATACGGACGTATCCTTCACATGCCGAAGAGAAAGTTCCAATGCTCCATGGCGCCGAGTTTCGGTCGCCTTGGGATGGCCGCGAACATTCCATCGTCCGCATACAAGCCCATGCATGAGTATTGAATTCTTTGAGTTAGCAATTCCCCTCACCTCTGTGAGCTTTGCACAACTCTTTCGATCGTTGAGCAACTCATTCCACCTTGCATGGTCTCATTCTTTACCAAGCGCCTTGCTTGCCTTGAGCACCATCAAGTATAATTGTCAACGTTGAGCCGTAGCTCAAACTCAGCCATCCAACCTTTGTGCGCTCCACATTCTTCAAAGCTTGCCTATTCTCATGGTGCCTCTTGCGCGAAGGGTTGGCCATTCCTCTGAATGCCAATCTTAGATGCCCGCTCCTCCGAGCGACTCCTTTTCCCTACATCTCCATGCCTGTTTTCCCCAAACGGTCGCGCGGGTGCTGACTGCCCTCAACGCAGCCCCGCTTTGTCCCCCACGTTTGCATGCTAAGTGTCTCTATGAGTGCTTGTCCCGCTCTGATACCATCTGTCACGAACTTAGCTGGTTTTGCCTAAGTCGTACGGCACCCTTGCGTGTCCGTCCGCAAAGGTCAACCTCCCTGAAGCCTCCATTTGTCCCTTAGGACCACCAAAAGAGAGAACGGGTTAGAAAGAACGCCTCAATCGGGATACACAAGCAAACATTTCTGAAAAACACTTCATAGACAATGCAAATTACAAACAGACTTTACAAGCTTTGAACAGTGGCATAACAAAGGGTAAAATGATCCATTACAGACCGAAAATCTCTCACACGTGTCCACATGACACAACCTTTATTTACAAGCCTAAAGAGGCCACCAACCCAACTAAAATGAGACTCTTAAGCCTTCGGCCACCCCTCTACATGCTGTACAAGGCATGAACATGCCAAAAGATACGGACATTCATAAGCATTACATCAAACACCTTGTTTAAAAGTTTGTTCGTGACAACACGCGCGACCGTTTGGGGGAAAACGGGCATGGAGATGTAGGGAAAAGGAGTCGCTCGGAGGAGCGGGTATCTGACATTGGCATTCAGAGGAATGTCCAACCCTTCACGCAAGAGGCACCACGAGAACAGGCAAGCTTGGAAGAATGCGGAGCGCACAAAGGTTGGGATGGCTGAGTTTGAGCTATGGCTCAACATTGACAACTATACTTGATAGTGCTCAAGACAAGCGAGGCGCTTGGTAAAGGATGAGACCATGCAAGGTGGAATGAGTTGCTCAACGACCAAAAGTGTTATGCAAAGCTCACAGAGGTGAGGGGAATTGCTAACTCGAAGAATTTGGTACTCATGCATGGGCTTGTATGCGGACGATGGAATATTCGTGGCCATCCCAAGGCGACCGAAACTCGGCGCCATGGAGCATTAAAACTTTCTCTTCGGCATGTGAAGGATACGTCCGTAGGAGGCTGAAGTGTGCAACGAGTTCAGCATGTTGCTAGGCCTTGAGTGGTGCAGCGGGGGCTGTATTGACGTGGAGTCGCAATCTAGCAAGTGCGTTTGCAGGAGGCAGAACAATGCATAGTTTGTTCAGCAGATCGGAGTAGTCTAAGGGGATGGTGGTCTCCAAAATGAAGAGAGATGTTGCTCCAATGAGACAGTTATCCAGGAGGGATAAGTCCCGGCTCTCCAGAGGGAGAATCATGTGGGACGGACCTCACAAGTTGAGGAGGAGCACCTCAACAAACAACAACTCCACGAAGCTCAATGGACTGAGCAAGCAGCGAGGAGTCGTTGCATGATCTCGCTTGAGAGAATGCATTGGTGGATGCATTACGAGATCAATTGGGGGAGCAACCCAAAGCAACTCAAATGAAGGCATACTTGGAGTCGATATGTAGATCGGACTCAAGGGAGGGCTGACCCGTGGAATGGTGGGCGCGAGGGCCACCATCGACTCAATGCAAAAACGAGGAGCGGAGTAACTTGGGTGTAACTTGGCGAACTACCCAAGCCGCATGAAGGGAGCCAGCATAGAAGTTGGAACATGGAGCAGAGGCACAGTGCTTTCCTTAGACAGAGGTCAAGGACATGAACTCTTGCAGAGGCAAGAGTAGGATCATGTTGTCCCATGGGTCCTTTATTCTGATGGAGCAGACTCATCTTGCATGGTGCCAAAGACGAAGGGAGCTTCTGGGCACATGCACCTTATCTCGGAGAAGCATTTGATGGAGGAACTAAGGCGACTCAATTTGCGGAGGCGAAATTGGGTTCAGAAGGCCTTAGCACGGGGCAAGAGGACTCAGAGGTGGGTACTCTTGAAGAATATGCCATCGTGTTGCCATTCAAGTTGCCATAAAGGAAGCGGTGCACAGCGGAGATTGTGCTGGTAGGGGCTGAGGCCCAGGATCCAGACAATGGTGCACAAATTACAGTGAAGTCGGTGGACTTCGGGAGCTACTAGGCGACGGACTGTCCTAGAGCGGTGCTTTATCTAGGTGTGACCCAAGAGTGGGTGGATGAAGGTCGATTGCCAAAGGAGCGAACAAAATCGAAGGTGGAAGAGACCCTGCGATATATTGGCAGAGGCCACACATGGAGGGTTCACAATTCGAGTTCATCCCACAAGGATCAGAATGCAATAGAGATGTCACCAGGAGGTGACATGGTGCAGCGGATCATGGTGGAATAGTTCATGGCAAATGTGATACACACGACATAGTCCCGTGAGGGACTAGATCATACGGAGGTATGATCGGGAGCTACTAGAAGCTCCACTTCGGTGAACAACATGACGGCAAGAAGGGTTATGGATTCAAGGAGTGAAGGTCATGGTACCGTAGAGGCGGGTCTTCCGTGCGTGCATCGAATTTTGCATCGGATGAAAACCTTAGTCATCAGCATATGGGGGCTGGGTTCCACCAAGGGAAAAGTTCGAATGCAAGTACCAGTGAGTTCCATTGGGGGGACTTGATCATGCAGAGGTATGATCGAAGCAACTTGAGAGTTGGACTGCTCCAGAGCTCATATTCGCTTAAGGGAGCCCGGCAAGTCAGAGGACAAGGTCGAGTAAGCGAACGTTGCTACCAAGGAAGCTAAGGTGTGTTAGGATTAAGAGCACTGAGAGGGGGGGGGGGGGGGGGGTGAATTAGTGCAGCGGAAAACTTTCGACGATTAAAAAGGTGTTCGTATGATAAAAGCGATTTCGGTAGAAAAGTCGATTCGTAAATCTCTTTAACTTGTAATCAAGCGAGATGTAGTTAAAGGAAATCTATGAAGGCAGTTTGCAGTTATGATGAAAGTTAAAATGTAAGCGCAAACTGAAATATGATTTTCGTACGATAAAACTGATTTATGTCTAAATGCCGATTCGGAAAATACTGAACTTTAAAACACGATCGTAAATGTGCAGAAGGCATTAAGCTATTGAGGAGGTTTGCAGTAAGGATAAGATGCTCAAAGTAAATGCAAACCGAGATTTAGAGTGGTTCGGTCAATCTTGACCTACATCCACTTTTGGCTTCCTCCACCGACGAGGTCACTGACGTCTACTAGAGGCCTTCCTTCAATAGGCAAAGGCCAATCACCCTTTTAAAGTTTTACTCCTTTTGACGGGCTTAGGAGACAACCCTTACAGAATTTTCTCTCATCTTTTTAAAGATCAAAACTTGGAAGAAAAGAGGGAGAAGAACTTTTGGCCTTTACAACAATTTTGAGCTCTAAAAATCACAGAATAAGATCAGGATTTCGGTGTGTTTTTGGTGCTCTTTCAGTGCTGAAAGGGTGGGGTATTTATATGCCCCAACCCAGTTTGAATTTCCAGCTCAAAACTGTCAATTCCCGTAATTCCGGGATCTGGCGGTTGCACCTCCTAATTGAGGCGGTTGCACTGCCTGGCAGAGCTTGAAGACTGAGCCTCTAGGTGGTGCCACCTCCTGTCAGGGGCAGTTGCACCTCCTGCTAGAGCTCGAAGACCGAGCTCAGGCGGTGCCACCGCCTGACTGAGGCGGTTGCACCTCCTGCCAAAGCTCGAAGACCGAGCTCAAGCGGTGCCACCGCCTGACTGAGGCGGTTGCACCTCTTGCCAGAGCTCGAAGACTGAGCTCAGGCGGTGCCATCTCTTAGCTGGGGCGGTTCAATCGCCTGGCAGAAATCAGGGTCCGAATGGGTTGATCCATTCAGCCCAATTTAGGTTTTTCAAGGGCCAAATTGCCCCAAGATTAAGTTAATGGGATCACCTCCCATTTCCAACTTAATCATTGTCCTAACTACGATATTTCCTAAGACATTTACTGTAACTTGCTCCGGTGAGTCAATCGCTTCTTCTGGCGAGCTTCCGGCGAACTTCCGTCGATCATCCGATGAACCCTCGGTGATGCTCCTGTGGACTTCCGGCAAACTCTTGGACTTGCGACGATCCACTTGGCGAGTTCCGACGAGCTTCTTTGGCAAGCTCATGGACTTCTCAGATTTGTTCCCGTAGAACCTCCGACGACTGTCCGAACTTCCGTCGAACTCTCGAACTCCCAACGTGATCATTGTCTTGATTCTGGTGCAACTCCTGCTGCATATCTTACTTTCATCGTAGTTAATCCTGCACACTTATCTCAACATATAGATTAGATAACAAATGACAATTGACTTCATCATCAAAATCCGAGATTCAACAATCTCCCCTTTTTTGATGATGACAATCAATTGATAATGGAGTTAACCTTAACTCCCCCTGTCTATATGCCATACTTGAGATAAGTCATTCTTGAATTCAAAACCTTTGAATTCAAGAGACATATTGATAAGTTAAAATCATTTAAACTTATCAATACTCCCATCATGATTCCCATCATGATGTTTCTCTCTGAAGATGATGTCAAGGCTTGACATTCATTTTCAAATTTTACATTACAAGTTTGAATGATGGTAATAGTAGTAATTCATCATATTGTAAGATGTCAACATGTAAAACTGCGAAGTAAGATTTTGATATCATTACATGATGCACACATTTCAAATGTTTTAGCAATTATTGCATTTCATCACATGGTAAGATATCAATACGTAAAATTGCGATGCAAGTTTTTTGTTTGATATCTTGACATGATACAAACAAGGCATAGCATAGCATTAATACTCATATATTTCTCTCCCTTTGTCATCAACAAAAAGTGTGGTAATTGTGATACTAGGAGAATAATATAAGCAAATTTTGAGCATAAGTGTGATAATTGTTCATGCTTTTACTAGGTTCATGTTATTTTCCAATAGTGAGTGATAGGAAATCAATTATACAAGCATATAAAGGAAAGCATGATATGTAGATCGCTTTGAGTACTTCTTCCTTTTTATTTGTTATAATCTTTTTGCATGAAGGAGGAAGGCTATTTGTGAGTTTACTTTGAGTGAAGTTAAAATTGACGAGAGATTAAATCATGCTTCATTTTTACAAGGACCAAGATATGTATGTGAAACAAATCTTTGCAAGTAAAAACACTATCATCCATATTTCAAGATGGAATTTATAAGCAGGAATCATTTCATCAAATCCATTTCAGAAAAATATTTTTCATATAATAAGTGTATGAGAAAATTCGATTGTTAGGATACCAATTGTTAAGTGAATCCGAAAATGAAATTAACACTTTCATGAAGTCGGACAAGACTATGCTATAGATTTTCAAATACAATCATGAAGACAAAACATGCTTATTGTTATGAAAATTTTTGTATTCAACACATAATTTCCAACATGTTATTTAGGCATGTAATGACAATCAAGTGATTTGATCATTCAATAAAGTCTGAAAAATAATTTTAACTAGTTTATGTATTCGGACACATCAACATTCCTAATTCTCTTCTTATGAAATCAAATTGTTCTTCACTTAGAGGTTTTGTAAAAACATCAGCTAGTTGATGTTTAGTATCAATGAACTCTATGATTACATCATGATTAGTAACATGATCTCGTATAAAGTGATGTCTAATATCAATATGTTTTGTTCTTGAGTGTTGTATAGGATTCTTTGTTAAGCATATTGCACTTGTGTTATCACATTTAATGGGAATATTTTTAAGATGGACTTTATAATCTTCTAAGGTGTTTTTCATCAATACAACTTGTGCACAGCATGCACTTGCTGCAATATATTCAGCTTCGGTTGTTGATAGTGCAACCGAGTTTTGTTTCTTAGATGACCAGGAAACAAGGGCATGTCCTAAAAATTGACATGTTCCTGATGTGCTTTTTCTATCTAGTCTACAGCCAGCAAAGTCCGCATCAGCATAAGCAATTAACTCAAGATTCTCTGATTTTGGGTACCATAATCCTAGATTTATTGTACCATTAAGATATCTAAGTATTCTTTTAACTGCTTTGAGATGAGATATCTTAGGATTTGATTGAAATCTAGCACAAAGTCCTACACTGAACATGATATATGGTCTAGTTGCAGTGAGGTAAAGTAAATTTCCTATCATGCCCCTATAAGTTTTTTGATGGAAGCTTTCTCCACTTTCATCAATTTCTAACTTAGTGGAGGTGCTCATAGGAGTGTTAATAGCTTTTGAGCTATTCATATTAAACCTTTTTAGCAAATTCATAGCATATTTAGTTTGATTAATAAAGATACCATTGCTTAGTTGTTTGATTTGTAAGCCTAAGAAGAATGTTAATTCTCCCATTAAACTCATTTCGAATTCAAGACTCATAGTTTTAGCAAAAGATTCACAAAGAGATTCATTCGTAGAACCAAAGATAATATCATCAACATAAATCTGAACAATGAGAAAATAATTTTTAAAATTCTTGATGAACAATGTAGTATCAACCTTGCCTTTTGTGAAATTATTTTCGATAAGAAAAGAACTAAGTCTCTCATACCAAGCCCTTGGAGCTTGTTTTAAACCATAGAGAGCTTTAGTTAATCTAAACACATGATTAGGGAGGCTATTATTTTCAAATCTAGGAGGTTGTTCAACATAGACTTCTTCGGAAATAAAGCCATTAAGAAAATCACTTTTAACATCCATTTGAAACAACTTAAAATTATTACTACTAGTGTAGGCAAGGATCATCCTTATGGCTTCTAATCGAGCCATAGGAGCGAAGGTTTCTTCATAATCGATACATTCTTCTTGGTTGAAACCTTTGGCCACTAATCTAGCATTGTTTCTAACCACGATACCATATTCATCTTGCTTGTTTCTAAAAACCCATTTAGTACCAATAACTAAATGGTCAGTTGGCCTAGGAACAAGCATCCACACCTCATTTCTCTCAAATTGATTTAATTCATCTTGCATTGCGATAATCCATGAATCATCTTTCATGGCTTCGTCAACATATTTGGGTTCAATTTGGGAGAGAAAAGCGACGTTGGCACCAAAATTTTTAAGAGAAGAACGTGTTTGAACCCCCTTTGATGTGTCTCCTAAGATTAGCTCCTTAGGATGAACATCTACATACTTCCAATCCTTGGGTAAGGATGTTTCGGAAGTGGATGCATCCAAGTTGCTAGTTGGAGACGGGGTTTCATTTAAATTCAAGGAATCAAAATTAACATCATCATCAAAATCGTTTTTCCTGATTTCGGAAATCTCATTGAAAACAACATGAATGGATTCTTCAATAATTAAAGTTCTTTTATTGAAGATACGAAAAGCTTTAGAAACCGAAGAATAACCAAGAAAGATTACTTCATCGGATTTAGCATCAAATTTTCCTAAGTTATCTTTTTCATTCAAGATAAAACACTTACACCCAAAGACTTTAAAATATGAAACATTGGGTTTTTTGTTGTTCCATAACTCATAGGGAGTTTTGGTGAGTAAGGGTCTTACTAGAACTCTATTCAAAATATAGCATGCAGTGTTTATGGCTTCGGCCCAAAAATATTTGGGTAGGCTATGTTCATTCAACATGGTTCTTGCTATTTCTTGTAAATTTTGATTTTTTCTTTCTACTACTCCATTTTGTTGATGATATCTAGGAGTAGAGAAATTATGGTTGTATCCATTGAGTTCACAAAATTCTTGGAAATCATGGTTTTGAAATTCACCACCGTGATCACTTCTAATTGACGAAATCATAGAACCCTTTTCATTTTGAACAAGTTTACAAAACTTGGTAAAATATCTAAAGCATTCATTTTTCTGTTTTAAGAAGTAAGTCCATGTGTATCTGCTATAGTCATCCACAATGACGAAGGCGTATTTGCTACCTCCTAGGCTTGATGTAGAGATTGGTCCGAACAAGTCCATATGGATCAATTGTAAGGGCCTAGAGGTGCTTATTTGATTCTTAGATTTGAAACTACCCTTAATTTGTTTACCTAATTGGCAAGCATCACATACATTATCTTTGATGAACTTGATATGAGGAATTCCTCTTACAAGTTCTTTAGATGATATTTGAGTGATTAGTTTCATGCTAGCATGACCTAATCTTCTATGCCATAGCCAAGCATCCTCATTCAAAACCGAAAAACATATTTCATTACACAAATCATTGATGTCAATAGTGTATACGTTATTTTGCTTTAATGCAAACATAGACGTGTTTTTGTGTGGTTTTTCAATGATGTAATCATTAGATTCGAATCTGACAATATATCCTTTATCACATAATTGACTAATGCTCAAGAGGTTATGTTTTAAACCATCAACTAACAAAACATCTTCAATAAAAAAGTTGGATTTGTTACCTATGGTTCCTTTGCCAATGATTTTACCCTTGTTGTTGTCTCCGAAGGTGACATAGCCTTCGTCTATGCTAGTGAGCTTAGAGAATTGAGATGGATCTCTGGTCATATGCCTTGAACATCCACTATCAAGGTACCATCTCTTGCTCCTAGCTTGTGATGGTATAGGTTTCTACAAGAAAGGATGATCTTTAGGTACCCATTTGCTTTTGGGTGCCTCAAAAATAGATCTACATTGTTTATCATGTTGCATAGAATTTATCATGGTTCCTTTAGGAACCCAAATTAATTTGTTCGGACTAATTTTCTTGAATGGACAATAATGCGTTTTGTGTCCAAGTTTGCAACAAAAGTTGCATTTGCTTTGGTGTCGAACATGTAAGATAGGGCCTTTTATGAAGGTGGTTGGATTTTGGTGAGGACTTCTCACAAATCCGATTCCACTTCTTTTGGGAACGTGACCCTTGTTTGCAAGGGTCATGTTCAAAGACTTGCTACCAACCTCGAATTTCTTCAAGGTGTCTTTAAGTAGCAAGTTTTCCTTTTGGAGAATTTCTAGATCATGGCATTTTATGCATGAACCTAAACTATCATGATATTCAGTTTTTAACTTATCAAAATTACAAGTAAAACTATCATGCTCCGTTTTTTAGCAATTTGTATTTTCTACTAATAATCTTGCATTCATCAAACAAGTCATGGAAGGCATTCAATAATTCATCAAATGATAAATCTGCATCTATTAAATTCGTTACCTCCTCCCCGATGGCCATTAAGGCGTAATGAGCAACTTGCTCGGTGTTGGACTCCTCTTCTTCGGACGCGCTCGAGTCATCCCACGTTGCTTTGAGCGCCTTCTTCTTTGATGTTCTATTTTTGACTTGGGGACAATCACTCTTGTAGTGTCATAGCTTTTTGCACTCATATCAAATAACTTGGTCCTTCTTGGGTTCAAATTTATTTTTTATTTCTTTCTTAAACTTATTTCTTCTAATGAATTTTTTAAATTTTCTTGTTAGAAGTGCCAAGTCATCATCACAGTCCTCATCACTTGAGTTTTCTCTCAAGTGGTCTTCTGAAGTTCTAAGTGCCATATCCTTCCTGTTCTTTGGAAGGATGTCTTCTTGCTCTTCATGAGCTTTGCAAGTCATCTCGTAGGTCATTAATGACCCGATTAGTTCTTCTAGAGGGAAGTTGTTTAGATCTTTCGCCTCTTGAATAGCAGTGACTTTAGGATCCCAACTCTTAGGAAGGGATCTTAGAATCTTATTTACGAGCTCAAAATCCGAAAAACTTTTTTCGGGTCCTTTTAGACCGTTGACGATATCCGTGAAACAGGTAAACATGTCGCCAATAGTCTCACTCGGTTTCATCCGGAAAAGTTCGAAAGAATGTATCAAAAGATTGATTTTTGACTCTTTCACTCTACTTGTGCCTTCATGAGTTACTTCGAGTGTGTGCCAAATATCAAATGCAGTTTCACAAACCGAAACACGGTTGAACTCATTTTTATCAAGCACACAAAATAAGTCATTCATAGCCTTTGCATTAAGAGCGAAAGCCTTCTTCTCCAATTCATTCCAATCGATCATTGGAAGAGAAGACTTCGAAAATCCATTTTCGACAAGATTCCAAAGTTCAAAATCCATAGAAATAAGAAAGATCCTCATTCGGGTCTTCCAATAGGTGTAGTCTGCCCCATTGAACATGGGTGGACGTGTAATAGAATGGCCCTCTTGGTTTCCGGCGTATGCCATCTCTCTTGGGTTTTAATCTATTTGAGAGTTAACCCCGCTCTGATACCAATTGTTAGGATCAAGAGCACTAAGAGGGGGGGGGGGGGTGAATTAGTGCAGTGGAAAACTTTCGACGATTAAAAAGGTGTTCGTACGATAAAAGCGATTTCGGTAGAAAAGCCGATTCGTAAATCTCTTTAACTTGTAATCAAGCGAGATGTAGTTAAAGGAAATCTATGAGAGCAGTTTGCAGTTATGATGAAAGTTAAAATGTAAGCGCAAACTGAAATATGATTTTCGTACGATAAATCTGATTTACGTCTAAACGCTGATTCGGAAAATACTGAACTTTAAAACACGATCGTAAATGTGCAGAAGGCAGTAAGCTATTGAGGAGGTTTGCAGTAAGGATAAGATGCTCAAAGTAAATGCAAACCGAGATTTAGAGTGGTTCGATCAATCTTGTCCTACATCCACTTTTGGCTTCCTCTACCGACGAGGTCACCGACGTCTACTAGAGGCCTTCCTTCAATAGGCGAAGGCCAACCACCCTTTTACAGTTTCACTCCTTTTGACGGGCTTAGGAGACAACCCATATAGAATTTTCTTTCCTCTCTTTAAAGATCAAAACTTGGAAGAAAAGAGGGAGAAGAACTTTTGGCCTTTACAACAATTTTGAGCTCTAAAAATCATAGAATAAGATCAGGATTTCAGTGTGTTTTTGGTGCTCTTTTAGTGCTGAAAGGGTGGGATATTTATAGGCCCCAACCCAGTTTGAATTTCGAGCTCAAAACTGTCAATTCCCAGAATTCCGGGATCTAACGATTGCACCTCCTGACTGAGGCGGTTGCACCGCCTGGCAGAGCTCAAAGACTAAGCCTCTGGGCGGTGCCACCTCCTATCAGGGGTGGTTGCACCTCCTGCCAGAGCTCGAAGACCGAGCTCAGGCGGTGCCACCGCCTAACTGAGGTGGTTGCACCTCTTGCCAGAGCTCGAAGATCGAGCTTAGGCGGTGCCACCGCCTGACTGAGGTGGTTGCACCTCCTACCAGAGCTCGAAGATCGAGCTCAGGCGGTGCCACCTCCTGGCTGGGGCGGTTCAACCGCCTGGTAGAAATCAGGGTCCGAATAGGTTGATCCATTTGGCCCAATTTAGGTTTTTCAGGGGCCCAATTGCCCCAAGATTAAGTTAATGGGATCACCTCCCATTTCCAACTTAATCATTGTGCTAACTACGATATTTCCTAAGACATTTACTGCAACTTGCTCCGGTGCGTCAATCGCTTCTTCCGGCGAGCTTCCGACGAACTTCCGTCGATCATCCGATGAACCCTCGGTGATGCTCCTGCGGACTTCCGGCAAACTCCTGGACTTGCGACGATCCACTTGGCGAGTTCCGACGAGCTTCTTTGGCAAGCTTATGGACTTCTCGGATTTGTTCTCGCAGAACCTCCGACGACTGTCCGAACTTCCGTCAAACTCTCGAACTCCCAACGTGATCATTGTCTTGATTCCGGTGCAACTCCTGCTGCATATCTTACTTTTATCGTAGTTAATCCTGCACACTAATCTCAACATATAGATTAGATAACAAATGACAATTGACTTCATCATCAAAATCTGAGATTCAACAAGGAGAACAGAATCGGTGCAAACCCTACAACGTGATGGCAGAGGCCATGCATGGGAGTTGCAGTCTGTCTTTCCATCGACCAAACAGACTACTTGGAGAACACAGAGGTGTTGAAGCAGGGGGTCGAAAGGGGCGAGGAAGCGACGACGAGTCTAGAGGGACTTAGCCACCCAAAATCAAGCTTCAGTTAGAATGGAGGTGGACTCAGAGGAGTGCTACAGAGACATATCTATTGATTGTGAAGAAAAGGGATGCAGATGCGAGGCGACGGATAGTAGTGCCATGGGCATGGCAGCGCCATGGTACCGCAGAGGCGGGACTTCCGTGAAAGTCATTGATCCCTTGCTCTCATGGAGGGAGAGCACTTGGTCGTGAAAGGGGCCGAGGAGGTGGAGAATGCAGAGGCAATCTCCAAGTACCGAGACAAGGCTGAAGGGCAGAGGCCGAAGAACTTCGTAAGACCGGTGTCAATGTGCTTCTCATCAAAATAGCCAAAAGTGAAGGACTTCGGGTCATGCAAGAGTGCATAACCAAGGAACGAAGCAGGCAGTATGCGGTGCTGTACCTTTGCTACTCAGTGGAGTAGGCGGCAAGGTTGATGGAGAAGACGGTACAATCCCAGAGGCGACCAAACCTATGAGAGAATTACTCCAAGTTGGGGTGGAAACTTCCTGCATTCCAGAAGTTCGATGGCATTGAGAAGGTGAATCACAATAACTAACTCAACGCAAGGAGTGCAAACACTTCAAGTGCTTCAGAAGTGTGAGCAAAAAGCAGGCGAAGGCTAGTAACCAGCTCGATGCATGGAGTACAAGCTGGAGGAGGCGGGCGAAGTCAAGTAACCTTTGCCTTCTCAACCCTTAAGAGAATGGGCGAAACCGAGTACCCCAATTCTCTTATCTATCCAGCAGAGGAGCTCTTCACAAGTTCAAAGACCCTTCGAAGATAATGGAAGACAATAGTTGTCAAATCCTCACCAACTGTGATCAGTGCTAATGAGAGTAGATTGTCCGTTTCATTTCCTAACGAAATGCTAATCGAAAGCGGAAGTGATGCGAACCTACTTGGATGTGACAACTAAGTGAAAGAAGAGTCAATGAGCAAATTTTGTGGAGGAAGGACCCAAAAATTCAGAAGTTTGTGAGACGATGCTCGTTAAAAGCTCCAATAAGCATCCACCCAGTTCAACAACATGAGGCATTTGAGAGACTGGCGCAGTAAGGATGGTCTTTTCTTTCATATGGCAGATCCGCAGGAATCAACAAGGATCAACACAACTTAGCCAACCCCACACCAGAGTTAGAGTCATTGGTGAGTTAAAACAGCATGGTGTATATATATATATATATATATACATATATATATATATATGTATATGTATATATATACATATATACATATATATATACATATATACATATATATATACATATATACATATATACATATATATACATATATACATACATATATACATACATACATACATATATACATACATACATACATATATACATACATACATACATATATACATACATACATACATATATACATACATACATACATATATACATACATACATACATATATACATACATACATACATATATACATATATACATATATACATATATACATATATACATATATACATATATACATATATACATATATACATATATACATATATACATATATACATATATACATATATACATATATACATATATACATATATACATATATACATATATACATATATACATATATACATATATACATATATATATATATATATATATATATATATATATATATATATATAAGCATAAAGATAAAATATAATAAGCATAAAGATTGCGTGTCAAGTCACACGTGCCATCACTCACGTGATTGGCTTGCAGGGCACCTATGACTAGCACTTATAAGCACTAATTCACACTTCCCTTTTAGTGCAGGCTCGATCCTAATAGTTGGTATCAGAGCCATGTTTTTATCGAATTTCAAGAGGGTCATTCGTCCTCCTATATTTAATGGGACGGACTACATTTATTGGAAAACTTGAATGCGAGTTTTCTTGCTTTCTATAGATTTGAATTTATGAAATATTATTGAATGTGGTTTTGAAAAGTCTTATAATCCAATAAACGAATGGAATGATTTGAAGGAGAAGGCTTTTTCTTTGAATACTAAAGCTATAAATGCTTTATTTTATATTTTAGATAAAAATAAGTTTAATTATATTTCGATTTGTGAAATTGCACATGACATTTGGCATACACTTGAAATCACACATGAAGGCATGAGTAGAGTTAAAGATTGTAAAATTAATCTTTTGATGTATAGTTTTGAATTGTTTCGAATGGAACCAAGCGAAACCATTAGAGATATGTACACCCATTTATGGATGTCATCAATGGTTTAAAAGTACTTGGTAAAAGTTTTTCTAACCTTGAACTTGTAAACAAAATTTTATGATCTCTTTCTAAAAATTGGGATCCTAAAGCAACGACTATTCAAGAAGCAAATAATTTAAACTATTTTCCATTTGATTATTTTATCGAGTCTTTAATGACTTATGAAATGACTCGTATTGAACATGATGTACTTAAGAATAACCTTCTAAAGAATAGGAAGAATTTGATATTTCAAACAATAGAATACCACTTTAATGATAACTCAAGTGATGATGATGATGACATAGAACTCCTCACTATAAAATTTAAAAAATTCATAAAACAAGAATCAAAGAATAAAAATAAACTTGAAAAGAACACAACTACTTGCTATGAATACAAGAAGCCAAGACACTTCAAAGTTGAGTATATATAAAGAAGAAGTTGTCAAAGAAGAAGGAAGCACTCAAGGAGGAATCAAGCGTATCCGAAGATGAGGAGCAAACCAACAAAGGCAACGTAGCCTTTCATAATGAGGTATGTAACTCACCCGAAATATATTTACGTTACCATGAAATTACTTAGTGCTTTCATATTTTGATGAATTAGTTATATATATATATATATATATATATATATATATATATATATTATCATGACAATTACATGTTTTATGATAAAAGAATAAAAATGTTAAAATTAAATGTAATGCTTGTACACCAAATAAGATTAATTCTATGTATGTTTTAAGAAGTAATAATGTGTGTCTTGATGATTTTTGTATTGCTTTTTGGTTTTAAATATGATGCATGGTTTTAAAATAAAAACTTTGGCATGCTTATATAAAATCAATTGCATGAATTGAAACAACTAAAAATAAGATTTTTTTTTTTTGAAAACTTCTAAATCTCTATCTTATTGAGTTTTCGTTATAGAGATCCTTAATGATGAATCTATTTTTGATATTTATGAATCTCTTGAAAGTGATTTTAATGATTTGTCGATTTAAATTTGAATGAATTTAATCCAAAATTTTCACTTGATATTTGAGATTTTTTTTATGAATCAAGATCTTTGTTCTCCTATGATTCTATTTGCTATGTATCAAATAGAACTTTTATTGAAATCATGATCATGATTTCTTAGAATTGTAACTTGAATTTTTTTAAAAAAAATTAAGATCTTTGATCTCCTAAGAATTCTTTTCGTTATTTACTAAAAAGGAGATTTGACAAAGTGAATTATGTCTTTTGGTATTCACGAAATGGTCTTTCTTGATCCTTTATATTAATATCTTTCATGACTCTTTTGTATCTATGTGTGTATATCTCTTGTTAAGATTAGAACATCGATATAAAAGAAAAATTTTGATTATATTCTTCCCTTTTTTTTTGACAATGACAATGGGGAGAAAGTATTACTAGCTTGCACATTTCAAGGAGAAAAACTTGCTATGAAGCAAAATTGCTAGCTTGCACTTCTTAAAAGAGAAGAAAGAATTTGCTCTCTTGAACATCACCAATAATTGCTAGCTTGCAATCTCAAGAGAAGCAAAAGTGCTATCTTGCCTATCTCAAGAAGCAAAACATGCAAACTTACATATCTAAAAAAAGAAGAAGCTAAATTTGTTAACTTGAACAACTCAAAATTGTTGCTAGCTTGTATGTTGTAAAACTTACATATCTCAAAAACTTGCTAGATGCACTTTTCCTTTTTGTTGATAACAAAGGGGGAGAAGTAATAATGATGATTTGAATCATATGTGGTATGATGTACTTTTATATTTTGAAATATTACATGATTTTCTGAATTTAAAGGTTCTATTAATATGACATATTGATAGGGGGAGTTAAGGTTAGCGCCGTCATCAATTGGTTATCATTATCAAAAAGGTGAAGATTATTGAATCTCGAATTTTGATGATGAAACCAATTGATAATATTATTATTTAATCTGTGTTTTGAGTGATGCAGGACTAGCTTCGATTAGGAGAGGTAAATTGATTAAAGCAGGAAGAATAAGAAGTTGGGCCAGAATTGAACATGTCAAAAGATTAGACGTCGGACCGAAGAAAAAATCGACGTGTCGGCAGAAGGCTTCATGTCATGAGTTCGGACATTAGGCCGAAGGATCGAACATTATGCTAAGGAGATTGAAAGTTACGGGTGTCAACATGCCGATTAGGCAATTTGCCAAAGGAGAGAATGATGCGCTAAAGGATCGAACGAAGTGTTGGAAGAACCAATGATATGTCGGACAATATATGATTCGTGCTTTGTAATAATTTATCTAGATCGAATTAGTTTAGATATAATTGAGTTGGTTTCGGGTGTAACCATTCCAACTCGATTAGGGGCCCATTGGGCCTGAGTTAGGATTGTTTTAGGCCAAGTAGAAGACACATTCGGTCACCCAATGTTAGGTGGATCCACCCATGAGCTAGAAAAGTCAAGAGTATACTTTTTTATACTGTAAGACAATGGTACCACCTAGTCCAATTGTTGGTATTACCCGTACCTTGAAAACTTGGGGATTTGAATTTTGGCTCTCAGTTTTGAAGTCATTTGGGGTCTATAAATACCTCATAAATTTTTACTTGAAATACACATAAAATTGAGTAGAAAGGGGGAAAATATTCTTGAGAAAGAAAGGTTGTGATCTCTCTTAAAGTGTAGGGTCACTTCTTCAAAATATTTAGAAGTTCTTTTAAAGGGAGGAGAGGTCCAAGAAAGAAAGGTTATAAAGGTTCTCTCTTGAGCCTCTCAAAAGGAGAAAGAGTGTAAGGATAGTTGATCTTCACCCATTGGAAATAAGATTGGTAGTGGAAGCTAGTGTCATCGAGTGAAGAGGAATCGGGAGTGGATATAGGTCACGATGACCGAACCACTATAAATCTGGTTTGTATTTACTTTGAACTTTTTATTTTTATAGCAAACTAATTTCTTACTTTCACTGCATTTATGAACGTATTTTTAAGTTAACATATTTCTGAAATCAGTTTTCATCATATGAAGTTTCAAACCGACGTAATTTCTCATAAGCACTAATTTAAACCCCCCCTCTTAGTGCCGACTCGATCATAATAGTGTCTAGGTGGTATCACAGTCCAATCTAGTGGTACCATCGCTTGAGAACTAGGAAAAATATGTTATTGACTTTTCCAGCTCATTGGTAGTTCCACCTACCCTTGGGTCACTGAATGAGCATTCCAATTGGCCTACAATAGTCCCAACTCAGGCCCAATGGGCCCCTAATTGAGTTAGCATGGTTACACTAAAAACTAACTCAATTATGGCCTAACTATGGCCAATTAAGACAACCGATTACAAGACTGGAATTCTATGTTTTTCGATATGTTATTGATTCATCCGGTGCTTCGTCCAATCATTCGATGCAATGTCCTCTCCTTTGGCATATTTCCCAATTGGCATGTTAATCTCTTGCAACTTTTGATCTCCTTAGCGTAATGTCCGAAACTTCAGCCTGATGCCCGAACTCATGGCATGAAGTCCTTATGCCGATATGTCGACTGATCTTTTGGCTCGACGTCCAATCTCCTGACATGTTTCACTCCAGCCCAATGTCTGATTCCTCCTGATTTAATTGATTTGTCTTTTCTGATCGACATTAGTCCTACATCACTTCAAATATAGATTAGATTGTAAACTCGTCAATTGATTTTATCATCAAAATATGAGATTCGATACACCGGCGTTCACTAACGATTTTTTTTCAATGGACGAAGATCAACTACCCTCTTATAACTCTTTATACTTTTCATAGGTTTAGAAGACAATATTTACAAGCCTCACACCTCTCTTAAACTAAGCCCAAAACTTATAGAGGAGGAGGACACTTAGCACTTTTTCAACTCAGAATAACAACCCCTTTCTGCTCTTTTTTCTTGCTACCCCAAGCAAGAAAGAGTGGAGTATTTTATAGACCCCAAATAAATTCAAATTTGGAGCTAAAAGGGGTCTCATCCCGGGTTTCTGGGGTATCGCCAATACTGAGTGGTACCACTGCCTACCGACTGACACTAGGTACTACCATCACCTAGTCTGACGGTACCACCGCTTGACATAGTTTGGGAGACTATTCTGGGCGGGACCACCACTGAATCTGGTGGTACCATCGCTTGATAGCCTCGGAGACTAGGCTCTCGGAGACTGAGCCTTTAGTGGTTCCACCTCTTAGTCTAGTGTTGCCACCACCTGATCCAACTTTTGGGTCATTGAATGGGTCTCCCAATAGGCTTAAATCTACCCCAGATCAAGCCCAATGGGCCCCTAATTGAGTTGGTCTAATTATGTTCAAAACTAACTCAATTACAACCTAGACTACTTCAATCAAGACATAATTGATTACAAGCATGAATCACATATTGTCTGGTATGTTATTGGTTGATCCGGTGCTTCGTCCAATTGTTTGAAGCTTCATCCAACTATTTGATGCTTTGTTTGACCTTTCGGTGCATTGTCTTCTCGTTCAGTGTATTGCCCAATCGGCATGTTGACCTCAGCAACATCTGATCTCCTTAGCATAATTTTCGATCCTTCTGGCCCGATGCCCAAATTCATGGCACGAAGCCTTCTACCAAAACGTCGACCAATCCTCTGACCCGATGTTCAATCTTTTAACATGTTCTATTCCGACCCAACCCCTAATTCCACTGCTTTAATCGATTTGTTTTTCCCTAATTGAAGCTAGTCCTACATCACTTAAACACACATTAGATCATAACTCATCAATTGATTTCATCATCAAAATTCGAGATTTAACAATCTCTCATTTTTTGATGATGACAACCAATTAATGACAAAGTTTAAAATAAACTCCCACTATCAATATGCCATATTGATAGAACCTTTGAATTCATGAGTATCATGAGTGTTTCATCATTGCATGCATCATGAATATTGAAAGAAGCAACTGATCATATTATTGCCTGCATCTAAAATCATGTATAATAATTTTAAAATATAAAATTTCATCATACCATGCATGATCATCATCATAACTTCTCTCATGAGTGTTTCATCATTGCATGCATCATGAATATTGAAAGAACCAATTGATCACATTATTGCATGCATCATAAAATCATGCATAATAATTTTAAAATATAAATTTCATCATACCATGCATGATCATCATCATAACTTCTCCCTCTTTGTTATCAACAAAAAAGAGAAAAGTGTAACTATCAAGTTTTTTGAAACATGCATGTTTTGCAACACTTTAGAGCATGTAAGCTAATAAGTTTTAGAGATGTGCAAGTTTAGCAATTTTGCTTCTCTTGAGATGTGCAAGTTAACAATTCTTTCTCCTTGAAATGTGCAAGCTAACAAATTTTGCTTCCTTTTGTAATTTGTAAGCTAGCAAATTTAGCAAGTTTTACATCATTTTAGAACATGCAAGCTAACAAATTTTATATCATTTTAAAATATGCAAGCTAGCAATATTTGCTTCTCTTTTGAGATGAGCAAGCTAGCAATTTTGTCTCCCCCTTTGTTATTGTCAAAAAGAAGAGAATAATATAATGTTGTACTTCTTTTCCCTTTACATTAATTTTCAAATCATGACAAATGAGATATAAAAAAAATTTATATCAATATTTCAATTATTAAAAATTAAAGATCAAGTCATGGATATCGAAATACCATGAGTCATTTTTGACATATCTCTTCTTTTATAAATAAAAGGAATGATAGGAAATGATATTGATTCAAAAAGAAAACTCAAGTCATAAAAATCGAGAAATCAAGATCATGATTTGAAAAATGTATAAGAAGAATTTATGCATTTGGGAGATTTTACATGTCTAAGTTTAACATTCAAGCTAGCACTTTTGATTCTTTTGAGATGTTAGCAATTTTCTTTCTCTTCTTTATCATTGTAAGAAAAAAGAAAAGGGGAAGAATATAATAGTACAAAATCAATTTTTTTTTACATCAATACTCTAATAATTGTTAGGATCAAGAGCGGCACTAAGAGGGGGGGGGGGTTGGCGGCGCGGTGAATTAGTGCAGCGAAAAAATTACGTCGATCCAAAATCCTTCATACAATAAAAACTGGTTTTGACTCAAATCATTTGTTTCACTTTGAATAAGTAGAGAAGAGAAGGTTGAGCAATTTGCAATGTTGCAAAGTTGAATGCAAAGAGAATTTATAGTAAGGAAAGAACACATTGGAATTTATAGTGGTTCGGTTGTTGTGACCTACATCTACTTCTGATTCCTTCTCCGTCGATGTCACTGGCGTCCACTAATGGTCCTCCTTCAATAGGTGAAGACCAATCACCTCTTTCCAGCACTTTCTCCTTTTCACGGATTTAGGAGATAACCCTTACAAGCCTCACTCCTCTTTCTTGGATGATTATAAAGCTAAGAGAGGGAGGAGGACTCTTCTCACTTTTACAACACTTTTAACACCCCAACACTTAAGATTTTTCAATAATTTTGATTGCACTTTGTTACCCTTCCATGCAGAAAAGGGTAGAGTATTTATAGGCCCCAATGACTTTAGAATTAGATCTAAAAAGTGTCACATTCTCGGATTTCAGAGTACTGACGGTACCACCGCCATTATTGGACAATACCACTACCTGACTCTCTGACACTGGGCGGTACCACCACCCAGTCTAGTGGTACCACCGCCCAGTCTGGTAGTACCATCGCCTAGTCTGGTGGTACCACTACTTGACAAAGCTCTCGAAGACTGAGCTTTGGTGGTACCACCGCTTGTAGGTAATAAATGCCGGTGGTACCACCGCCCAGAACATATGTGAGACCGAGTCCCAGGTTGTGCCACCACTAGCCCCGACTTCATGTGCTGAATGAGCTATTCAATCTGACCAAATTCAGTCATATTAAAGGCTCAGTTGGCCCCCTAACTTGTTAGGAACGAGTCGGCACTAAGAGGGGTGGAGGGTGAATTAGTGCAGCCGTCAAAACGTCGGTTTCATAAAATCTTTATACGATTAAAACCGATCTCGGAAGGTATTTAACTTTAAAATGTTTGCAAGAATATAATGTGCAAAGTAAGTAAATCAGTTTGAAATAAGAGAATTAAAAGCAGAACAAGAATGCAAACCGATTTATAGTGGTTCGGTCATCGTGACCTATATCCACTCCACCGATTCCTCTTCCGTCGAGGCCACTGGCATCCACTATTGATCTTCCTTTAATAAGCAAAGACCAATCATCTTTTACACCCCTCTTCTCCTTTTTACAAGTTTAGGAGACAACCTTTACAAGCACTCGCTCCTCCTAAACAGAATTCTAAACTTAGACTAGAGGAGGGGATCTCTTAAGTGATTACAATAGCGTTTTCCCACTTTTAAACTCTCTATGCTTGTGTAAGTTAACCAAGGATGAGAGAGGTATTTATAGGCCTTAAGTTGATTCAAACTTGGAGCCTAAAAATGTCTCATCTTGGGTTTCCCGGGTCCTGGTGGTACCACTGCTTGTGCTGGGCAGTACCACCGCCTATAGCACTGTCACTGGGTAGTACCGTTGCCTAGAAGACTATGTCTAGGTGGTACCATCGCCCAGACTAGCGGTACCACTGCCTGACACAGTCTCGGAGATTCTGCCACGATGGTGGCACCTGTTGGGTTACTGTTTGGGCCTTTCATTAGCCCAACATAATCCATACATGGGCCCAATTGGCCCCTAATTGGGTTGGCCCAATTCCAATCTTAATTATGTGCTAAATATGAAATTTAAGATATTTACTAAGCTAAACAAGTCTATAAGTCTAGGTTTCTTCCGGCGAGCTTCCGACGATCTTACGGCGAACTTCCGACGATCTCTCGGCAATGTTCTAGTGGACTCCCGACAAACTCCTGGACTTCATGACGATCTTCTTGGTGAGTTTCAATGAGATTCTTTGGCAAGCTCCTGGACTTCTCGGTCAATTTCGATAGAACTTTCGACGAACGTTTGGACTTCCGACGAACTCTCGAACTCCCAATGAAATCACGTTCTTGACTCCGGGACTTCATTTTACTTTATGTCTTACTATTGTAGTTAATCTTACACACATAAAACCTACTTCGAACTAGACAATTATTACAAAGCAAATCAAGTGTTGTCCGGCATGTCATTGGTTTATCGGTGCTTCATCTGAATCTTCGGCGCTTCATCCTCTCTTACGACCTATTGCCCAATCAATTAGTTGACCTCCATAACTCTGATTTACTTGGCGTAATTTTCACTCTTCTTGGCCAGATGTCCGAACTCATAGCCCGAAGCCTTTTGCCGATACATCGACCGATCCTTCGGCTCGACGTCAAATCTTCTAAAATGTTTTTCTCTGGCCCAACATGATTCTTCCTGCTTTAATTATCTCATCCTGATCGAAGCATCATGTGTCACTCAAAACGCAGATCAAATCATAAACACTATCAATTAGTTTCATCATTGAAATTTGAGATTCAATAATCTCCTCCTTTTTTATGATGACAACCAATTGATGACGGAGTTTAAACAAACTCCCAGAGTTTAAACAAACTTCTCATATCAATATGCCATATTAATAGAACTCTTGGATTCAAAAATCTAAGCAACATGTTATCATAAAATTATGCATAACATTATACTTCTCCCCCTTTGTCATCAACAAAAAGGAGAAGTGCAACTTTTAAGTGTTTGAGATATAAGCTTTACAACATTGCATAATAAACATAATCTCAAGTTTTATCATCATTGTAGTCTAGCAAAAATTTTGATTTTTGCAAGTTTGTAAATTTTGCTATATGTGCAAGTTTAGCATGTTTTGCTTCTTGAGATAGCACTATTGCTTCTCTTGAGATTGTAAGCTAGCAAGTCTTGGTGATGTTCAAGATAGAAAGTTCTACATCATGTAAGCTAGTAAATTTTTTACATCATTTAAAAAAAAATGTAAGCTAGCAATATTTGAGATGTTCAAGAAAGCAACTTTTGCTTCTTGAAATATGCAAGTTAGCAATCTTTGTTTCTTCTTTGAGATGTGCACGCTATCAATTCTTTCTCCCCTTTTATCATTAGCAAAAAGAAGGGAAGAATACAATTTTGTATCTCTTTTTCCCTTAACAACAATTTTTAAAGCATGACAAAGATAAATGATCATTCTAGAGTATCATTTCAGAAAATGATAATGGTTGACTTTCACATCATTTTATAAAAAAATCAGACTATTGCATGTATCATTCCAAATCATAAATATTTCAAATCATGATGGTATCAAAACGTTAAATTACATCCTACCATATATGATCATAACTTCTCATTTGTATGCATCAAAATAATATCATGAGTATTTCATCCATTCATATCATCACATGAAGAATATCAAGAAGAATTAATTGGGTGATGAGATAAACACTTCATGAACACAAATAGTGAGAATTCAAGATCAAATTATGATTCTTTTTGGATGACTCAAATAGCAAAAAGGAGAATCATATTAAGCAAACTGAATTCACAAGAAATCTCATGTTATAAATCCAAGAATTCAAAAGAAAAATCATGATTCATTTAGAAAATCTCCTCTTAAGAAAATACCAAGTAGAATCGTAGGAGAACAATAAATGAAAAACCTTGATTCATAATAAATCTTAATTTATAAGTATCAAGGAATCAAGATAATGATTTGGATAAAAGTTTATTCAAATTTAAATTATCAAATCATTAAAATCACTTTTATAGTTCAAGAGATTCAAAATAACATAAATAGATTTATCAATCTCTTATTCAATATTTGATAAGATAGAAAAAAAAATTTCAAGAAAAAATGCCTTCCTCTTTATAGTTGTTTCAATTCATATGATTTATTTCATACAAGCATGCCTTTGTCATTTATACCAAACAAAAACAAGCATCATTATTTAAAAATGAAAAGCAACTTTTATTACGGTAAAGATCGAAAAGCCATAAATTACAAGAATAATCATGCATAATTTCAAAATATAAACTCATTAATTTAAATCATCAAGCATGATTAAATCATTAAATTATCAAATATGATTTCGTTAAACATAAAGCATTTAATTTTAACATTTTGTTCCTTTATCATAAAATATGTAATTTTCATTATCATTTTCAAAATTAGCTAGTAAAAGAAAAGCATGATCCCCTTTTATTTATTTATTTATTTTATATTTTATATACTAATTTAAAAATAACATATGAAATGCATCAAGTAATTTTAAAATAAATTAAGGGGGATTCGGGTGAGTTTTTTACCTCATTGTTGAAAGCCGTTAAGGCATAGTTTGCCACATCGCCTTTGTTGGTTGGCTCCTCATCTTCATATGCACTCGTTTCATCCCAAGTCACTTTTAGTGCTCTCTTCTTCTTTTACAACTTCTTTTTAAGTTTATTTTTATTTTTTAATTCTTATTTAGTGAACTTTTTAAGTTTTATAGTGAGAAGTTCAAGTTCATCTTGAGCTTTCGCTCGAGTGGTCTTCATTTGTTCTAAGTGTCAAATCCTTTTTGTTCTTTGGTAGGTTGTTCTCATGTTCGTTTTATGCTACATTGGTCATTTCATATGTCATCAAAGACCTGATAAGTTCTTCAATCGAAAAAGTATTCAAATCCTTGGTCTCTTGAATGGCCGTTATTTTAGAGTCCCAATTTTAGAAAGAGATTGTAAAATTTTATTAACAAATTTAAAATTTAAAAAATATTTACCAAGTGCTTTTAGGCCATTGATGACATCTGTAAAACGGGTGTACATGTCAATAATAGTTTCGCATAGCTTCAATCGAAATAGTTCAAAATCATGCATTAAAAGATTTATCTTTTTATCCTTTATTTTACCAATGTCTTCGTGTGTGGTTTCGAGAGTGTGTCATATATCGAAAGCCGTTTCGTAAGTAGAAACCCAATTGAACTTAGTTTTATCCAAAGCACAAAATAGAGCATTCATAGCTCTAGCATTTAAGGAAAACATTTTCTTCTCCAAATCATTCCATTCTTTCATTAGAGTAGAAGACTTTTGAAAACCACTTTCGATAATATTCCATAAATTCAAATACAAGGAAAGCAAGAAAACTCACATTCGAGTTTTCCAATATGTGTAGTTTGTCCCATTGAACATGGGAGGATGAATGAGAGAGTGATCCTCTTGATGTTAGAAATGAGTCGGCACTAAGAGGGGGGGTGAATTAGTGCAGTGAAGAAAAGCGTTAATTCTGAAAAATATTCGTTTCGATTAAATCCGTTTCGGAAAGAAATTGAACTTAAAAGCTTTTGTAAGAGTGCAAAGAGAAGATTAAGGAAGTTGAGTAGTGAGAGTAAAGAAGGGCAGTTTGCAGTAAATGTAAATTGCAAGAAGTAAATATAATCCAAGTTATAGTGGGTCGGTCGTCGTGACCCACATCCACTCCACCGATTCCTCTTCCGTTGAGGCCGTCGGCATCCACTAAGGATATTCCTTTAATAGGCAAAGATCAAGCTCCTTCTTACAACTCTATTCTCCTTTTGTAGGCTTAGGAGAGAACCTTTACACTCCCTTTTTATAAAGCTTCCCTCATACTCTCCCTTAGAATGGTATCTAAACTTTAGGAGGAGGGACTCTATACTTTATAAAGGTTTTCAATTCTAGAAACATAGAGTTTTTGTTCACTTTTCTTACTTCTCTATGCAGAAATAGCTAGGGTATTTATAGACCCTAAATGCCTTAAAAAATGGAGCTAAAATTTAAATCCTTGAAATTTCAAGGTACGGGCGATACCATTGCCTGTAGCCTAACACTGGGCGGTACCACCGCCCAGTCTGGCTGTACCACCATCTAGAAGACTGTGTCTGGGTGGTGCCATCGCCCAGACTGGCAGTACCACTGCCTGACATAGTCTTAAAGATTGTGCCACGATGGTTTCACTTGTTGGGTTATTGTTTGGGCCTTTCTCTTGGCCCAACACAGCTCAAACTTAGGCCCAACTGTTCCCTAATTGGGTTTACCCAATTATAATCTTAATTATGTGCTAACTATGAAATTTAAGATATTTATTAAGCTAAATAAGTCCGTAAGTCTAGATTTCTTCTAGCGAGCTTCCGGTGATCTTTCGACGAACTTCCGACGATCTCTCGGCAATGTTCCAACATACTCCTGGCAAGCTCCTAGACTTCACAATGATTTCTTGGCAAGTTCCGATGAGCTTCTTTGGCAAGCTCCTGGACTTCTCGGTTGGTTCCAGTAGAACTTCTGACGAACATCCGGACTTCCGACGAACTCTCAAACTTCCAACGAAATCGTGTTCTTGACTCTGGGACTTCATTTTGCTTTATGCCTTGCTATCATAGGTAATTCTGCACACATAATAATCTACTTCGATCTAGACAATTAATACTAAACCAATCAGATGTTGTCTAGCATGTTATTGGTTCATCGACACCTCATTCGTTTGTTTGATGTCTCGTCATCTCTTGTGGCCTATTGCCTAATCGATAAGTTGACCTCTACAACTCTGATTTCCTTGGCACAATATCCACTCATCTTGGCCCGATGCCCAAACTCATGGCCCGAAGCCTTCTATCGATACATCGACCGATTTTTCGGCTCGACGTCCAATCTTTTAACATATTTTTCTCTGACCCAACATGATTCTTCCTGCTTTAATTGTCTCTCCCTGATTGAAGCATCCTACGTCACTCAAAACACAAATTAAATCATAAACACTTATCAATTGGTTTTATCATCAAAATTTGAGATTCAACAATCTCCCCTTTTTTGATGATGACAATCAATTGATGATGGAATTAACCGTAACTCCCCCTATCAATATGCCAAATTGATAGAACTCTTGGATTCAAAAATCCAAGCAATATGTCATGATAAAATCATACATAACATCATACTTCTCCCCCTTTGTCATCAACAAAAAGAGAAGTTACAACTATCAAGTATTTGGACATACAAGTTTAAATCATTGCAATATAGTCATAATCTTCAGTTTTATCATCATGCAAGCTAACAAATTTAGCAAGTACTACATCATATTAGAACATACAAGCTATGAAGTTTTAGATATGCAAGGTAGTAAGATAGCATGTTCTACAACATACAAAAGCTAGCAAATTTTTGTTTTCATAATTATAGAAAGTGTAAGCTAGCAATATTTCGAAAGCAAATGCAAGATAGTTTTCTTGTTAAAGTATGCAAGCTAGTGATTCTTGCTTCCTCTTGCAATGTGCAAGTTGCAAGTTTTGCTTCGTGAAATAGGTAAGATAGCACTTTTGCTTGAGATTGCAAGATAGCATTTCTTGCTTTTGAGATGAGCAAACTAATAATTTGTCTCTTTTTGCCATATGTACGTTTGTAATTTTTGCTTCTCTTTAGATGTGCAAGCAAGCAAGCAAGTTTTTCTCCTTACAATTTGTGAGTTAGCAAATTTTACACATATGAAAGTTGGCAAGATTTTTGCATCTTTTGAGATGTGCAAGCTTTTTGCTTCTTCTTAAAGTATGCAAGCTAATTAGCAAGCTAGCAAAATTTGCTCTCCCTATGTCATTGTCAAATAGAGGGAAGAATACAATGTTGTAATTCTTTTCCCTTTTTATCAATCTTTACATCATGACAAAGGTAAAATATCAACCTTATTTCAATATGTCTGTGCATCATTATAGTTTCAATTTACAACATGCACAATTTTAAAACTTTACATATCATCCTTACTCTATGCATGATACTAAAAATAAATCAATCATCATATCATACATGATACTCATAAGCTAGCAAATTTATATCATTTTAGAGCATCAAAACAATATCATGAGTATTTTATGCATTCATATCATCACATGAAGAATATCAAGAAAAATTAGGTGATGAGATATACTTCAAGAATACAAGGAATTATATAAAGATAAAAAATCATGAAAGATGAGATCATGTGAATACCAAAAAACATGATTCATTTTGACAAATCTCCTCTTAAATATTCAAAGAGAAATCCTAGGAGATCAAATAATAAAAGATATTCAAATGAAATTTTAAGTCATGAATTTTGAAAAGATATTCTCTTTAGTAAATCACAAAAGGAAACGTAGGAGAAAAAGATTTCAATTCATGCATAAGAAATCTTATGATTCATATAGAAAATCTCCTCTTTAGTAAAATACCAAGAAAAATCGTAGGAGTACAAAAAAGAGATATTGATTAAAAAAATCTCAAATAATTCCAAGAAATCAAGATAAAGCTCATTCAAATTCAAATTGTCAAATCAAAATTATTTTCAAGGGATTATAAAGAAAGATAGGTTCATTAGTCTCTCCTTTTTGAAAAGTCGATAAAGTAGAGAAATTTTTCAAGGAGAAAGCTTTCCTCTTTTTACTTGTTTGTTTCATACAAGCATGCCTTTGTCCCCCTTTTTTTTTATGCCAAATCAAAATATATATCATCATTTAAAACGAAAGTGCAAGATTTATTACGACAAAGATCAATAAGCCACTTTCATTATGGTAAAAATCGATAATCTATAAATTGCAAGAATCATCATGCATAATTTCGAAAGATAAACTCATTAAGTATGATTTCAAATCATCATTACATTATTTCATCAAGCATGATTTCATAAAGTATTTTCAATCAAAAGAAATACGAAAATTATCAAGATACACATTATTACTTTATTACACATATAGCATGATTTCATAAGGTATTTTTAATCAAAATCATTTTATTTATTTATCATTAAACATGAAATTTTCATGATCATTTTCAAAATTACTAGTATGATCCCTTTTTTTTACATTTTTATTCCATTATTAAACATGTAATTTTTAAGAAAAATATTTTTTCTAAACTAAATTAAAGATAACTCATGAATATCATCATGTAATTTCGAAATAAACTAAGGGCATTTTGATTGCCTCATCGTCCAAAGCCATTAAGGCATAGTTTGTCACCTCACCTTTGTTGATTTTCTCGTCTTTGAAGTAGCTTGATTCATCCCAAAGTACTTCTCTCTTCTTGCATTCATAGTAAGTAGTTGCGTTCTTTAATTTTTCTTTCATGAACTTTTTAAATTTTATAGTGAGGAGTTCAAGTTCACCATAACTTGAGCTTACGCTCGAGTGGTCTTTGATTATTCTAAGTTCGAAATCCTTCCTGTTCTTTGGAAGGTTATTCTCAAGTTCGTTTTGTACCGCATTGGTCATTTCGTAGGTCATTAAAGACCCAATTAGTTCTTTAAGTAAAAAATTATTAAGATATTTTGCCTCTTGTATTGTGGTTACTTTCGGATCCCAACTCTTATTAAGAGAACATAAAATTTTGTTTACAAGTTCAAAATCCGAAAAACTTTTACCAAGTGCTTTTAAACTATTGACGACATCCGTAAAACGGGTGTACATGTCTCCAATAGTTTCGCTTGGTTTCATATGAAAAAGTTCAAAATCATGCATTGAAAGATTGATTTTCGAATCTTTTACTTTATTTGTGCCTTTGTGTGTGATTTCGAGAGTGTGCCATATATCAAAAGCTGTTTCGCAAGTAGAAACCCAATTAAACTCAGTTTTATCCAAAGTACAAAACAAAGCATTCATAGCTTTCATATTTAAAGAAAAAGTCTTCTTCTCCAAATCATTCCAATGGTTTATTGGAAGAGAATACCTTTGAAATCTATTTTCGATAATATTCCATAAATCAAGATTCAACGAAAGTAAGAAAACTCTCATTCGAGTTTTCCAATATGTGTAGTCCGTCTCATTGAACAAGGGAAGACGAATAAGAGAGTGACCCTCTTGAAAACTGAAAAGAACCAATTCTTTTAGGTGTTAAACTAAATGAGAAATTACGAGACTCTGATACCAACTGTTAGGAATGAGTCAACACTAAGGAGGGGGGGAGGGGGGGAGGAGGGGTGAATTAGTGTAGCGAAGAAAAGCGTTGATTCTAAAAAATATTTGTTTCAATTAAATCCATTTTGGAAAGAAATTAAACTTGAAAGCTTTTGTAAGAGTGCAAAGAGAAGATTAAGGAAGTTGAGAAGTGAGAGTAAAGAAGGGCATTTTGCAGTAAATGTAAATTGCAAGAAGTAAATAAAACTGAGTAATAGTGCTTCGGTCTTCGTGACCTACATCCACTCCACCGATTCCTATTCCATCGAGGCCACCGGCATCTACTAAAGATCTTTCTTTAATAGGCAAAGATTAATCTCTTTTTTACAACTCTATTCTCCTTTTGTAGGCTCAGGAGAGAACCTTTATACCCCCTTTTTACAAAGCTTCCCTCACACTCTCCTTTAGAATGATCTCTAAACTTTACGATGAGGGACTCTATACTTTACAAGGGTTTTCAACTCTAGAAATATAGAGTTTTTGTTTACATTTCTTTTTTCTCCATGCAGGAATAGCTAGGGTATTTATAGACCCCAAATGGCTTCAAAAATGGAGCAAAAATTCAAATCCCTGAAATTTCAGGGTATGGGCGGTACCACCACCTACACTGGGCGGTACCACCATCTGCAGCCTGACACTGGGTGGTACCACCGCCTATAAGATTGTGTCTGGGTGGTACCACTGCCTGAAATAGTCTCAGAGACTGTCCCATGACGGTTTCACCTGTTTGGTCACTATTTGGGCTTTTCTCTTGGACCAACATAATCCAAACTTGGGCCAAACTGTCCCCTAATTGGGTTGGCCTGTTAGGATCAAGAGCATTAAGAGGGGGGGGGGGGGGGGGGGGGTTGTTGTAAATTAGTGCAGCGGAAACTTTCGACATTTAAAACTGCGTTCGTACGATGAAATCATTTCCGATGTAAAACCGTTTTCGGAAACTTAACTTGAAAGCGAGTTCGTAAAAGAGTGCAGCAAAAGTAAAGAGGAAGTAAAGCACATATGGAGGTTTATAGTAAGGTAAGCAGCAAGAATGAATGCAAACTAGAGAGCACAGTAATTTTAGAGTGGTTCGGTCAATCTTGACCTACATCCACTTTTGGCTTCCTCCTCCGACAAGGTCATCGACGTCCACTAGAGGCCTTCCTTCAATAAGCGAAGGCCAACTACCCTTTTACAGTTTCACTCCTTTTGACAGGCTTAGGAGACAACCCTTACAAAATTTCTCTCCTCTCTTGAAAGATGAAAACTTGGAAGAAAAGAGGAAGGAGAACTTCTAGCCTTTACAACACTTTTAAGTTCTAAAAATCACAGAGTAAGATTGGATTTTCGGTGCCCTTTCATGCAGGAAAGGGTGGGGTATATATAGGCCCCAAATTGGTTTGAATTTGGAGCTAAAAAATGTCTTTTCCCGGATTTCTGGGGTCTTGGCGGTACAACCTCCTGACTGGGGCGGTACAACCGCTTGACAGAGCTCAGAGACCGAGCTCTAGCAGTGCCACCGCCTGACAGGGGCGGTTGCACCACCCAGTCTCGCTCGGAGACTGAGCCTAGGTGGTGCCACCGCCTGACTAGGGCGGTTGCACCGCTTGGCAAAGCTCGGAGACCGAGCTTAGGCGGTTCCACCGCCTGATAGGGGTGGTTGCACCGCCTAGTCTCGCTCGGAGACTGAGCCCAGGCCGTGCCACTGCCTGACTGGGGTGATTGCACCGCTTAGCCTAGCTCAGAGACTGAGCCCTGGGCGATGCCACCGTTGGCTAAGAAATCTGGGTCCAAATGGGTTGATCCATTCGGCCCAATTTGGGTCTGTCAAGGGCCCCAAGATTAAGTTAATGGGATCACCTCTCATTTCTAACTTAATCATCATGCTAACTATGATATTTCTCAAGATATTTACTACAACTTGCTCCGGTGCGTCAATTGCTTCTTATGACGAGCTTCCGGCGAATTTCCGTCGATCATCCGATGAACCCTCGGTGATGCTTCTGCGGACTTCCGGCAAACTCCTGGACTTGCGACGATCCACTTGGCGAGTTCCGACGAGCTTTTTTTGGCAAGCTCCTAGACTTCTCGGATTTGTTTCCGCAGAACCTCCGACGACCGTTCGGACTTCCGTCGAACTCTCGAACCCCCAACGTGATCATGGTCTTGACTCCGGCGCAACTTCTGCTGCATGTCTTACTTCCATCGTAGTTAATTCTGCACACTTATCTCAATATATGGATTAGATAACAAATGACAATTGACTTCATCATCAAAATCTGAGATTCAACATGGCCCAATTCTAATATTAATTATGTGCTAACTATGAAATTGAAGACATTTACTAAGCTAAATAAGTCTGTAAGTCTAGGTTTCTTCCGATGAGCTTCCAGCGATCTTCCAACGAACTTCTGGCGATCTCTCAATAATGTTCCAGTGGACTCCCTGCAAGCTCCTAGACTTCACGATGATCTTCTTAGCGAGTTTCGACGAGCTTCTTTGGCAAGCTCTTGGACTTCTTAGTTGGTTCCAGCAGAACTTCTGATGAATTCTCGAACTCCCAACGAAATCACATTCTTGACTCCGGGACTTCATTTTGCTTTATGCCTTACTATCATAGTTAATCGTGCACACATAAAAATCTACTTCGATCTAGATAATTAATAATAAGCTAATAAGATGTTATCCGGCATGTCATTGGTTCATCGATGCATCGTCCGATTGTTCGACGCATCTTCCTCTCTTGCGACCTATTGCCCAATTGGCCAGTTGATCTCCGCAACTCTAATTTCCTTGGCATAATATTCGCTTTTCTTGGTCCGATGCCCGAACTTATGGCCCAAAGTCTTTTTTCGATATGTCGATCGATCCTTCGGCTCGACGTCTAATCTTCTAACATGTTTTTCTTCGGCCCAACATGATTCTTCCTGCTTTAATTGTCTCTCCCTGATTAAAGCATCCTACATCACTTAAAACGTAAATCAAATCATAAACACTTATCAATTGGTTTCATCATCAAAATCCGAGATTCAACACTTGAAAGCTGAAAAGAGTCATTTATCTTTATGTGTTAAACCAAATAAGAAAAACGTGGCTCTGATACCAACTATTAGGAACAAGTTGACGCTAAGAGAGGGTGGGTGGGTTGGGGGGTGAATTAGTGCAGCGGTAAAAATGTCGGTTTCGTAAAATCTTTGTACGATTAAAACCAATCTCGGAGGGTGTTTAACTTTAAAACATTTGTAAGAATGTAATGAGTAAAGTAAGTAAATCAGTTTGCAATAAGAGAATTAAAAGCAGAACAAGAATACAAACCAATTTATAGTAGTTCAGTTGTCATGACCTATATCCACTCCACCGATTCCTCTTTCGTCAAGGCCATCGGCATCCATTATCGGTCTTCCTTTAATAGGCGAAGACCAACCACCTTTTACACCCCTCTTCTCCTTTTCACGGGTTTAGAAGACAACCTTTACAGGCACTCACTTCTCCTAAACAGAATTCTAAACTTAGACTAGAGGAGGGGATCTCTCAAGTGATTGCAATAACGTTTTCCTATTTTTAAGCTCTCTATGCTTGTGTAAGTTAACTAAGGATGAGAGGGGTATTTATAGGCCTCAAGTTGATTCAAACTTAGAACCTAAAAATGTCTCATCCCGTGTTTCCTAGGTCCTGGCTGTACCATTGCCTATGCTGAGCAGTACCACCGCCTACAGCACTATCACTAAGTGGTACCACCGTTTGGGAGACTATGTCTAGGCGATACCACCACCCAAACTGGCATTACCATCACCTGATACTACTACTGGGCGGTACTACCGCTTGACATAGTCTCAAAGACTGTGCCACGATGGTGCCACCTGTTGGGTCACTATTTGGGCCTTTCATTGGGCCCAACATAGTCTATACATGGGCTCAATTGGCCCCTAATTGGGTTAGCCCAATTTCAATCCCAATTATGTGCTAACTATGAAATTTAAGACATTTACTAAGTTAAACAAGTCCGTAAGTCTATGTTTCTTCTAGCGAGCTTCCGACGAACTTCCGACGATCTCTCGGCAATGTTCCAACGGACTCCCGGTAAGCTCCTGGACTTCATGACGATCTTCTTGGTGAGTTCCGATGAGTTTCTTTGGCAAGCTCCAGGACTTCTCGATCAATTTCGATAGAACTTTCGTCGAACATCCAGACTTCCGATGAACTCTCGAACTCCCAACGAAATTACGTTCTCGACTCTAAGACTTCATTTTGCTTTATGCCTTGCTATTGTAGTTAATCATGTACAAATAAAACCTACTTCGATCTAGACAATTATTACAATACAAATCAAGTGTTGTCCGGCATGTCATTGGTTTATCGGTGCTTCGTCCGAATCGTCGGCGCATCGTCCTCTCTTGCGGCCTATTTCCCAATCGATTAGTTGACCTCCATAATTCTGATTTACTTAGCGTAATTATTGCTCTTCTTGGCCCGATGCTCAAACTCATGGCCCGAAGCCTTCTGCTAATACGTCGACCGATCCTTTGGCTCGATGTCCAATCCTTTGACATTTTTTTCTCTAGCCTAACATGATTCTTCCTGCTTTAATTATCTCACCCTGATCGAAGCATCCTGCATCACTCAAAACACAGATCAAATCATAAACACTATTAATTAGTTTTATCATCAAAATTCGAGATTCAACATAACTGAGTTAGTGGGATTACCTCCCAATCCTAACTCAACTTAAGGTCTAACTACAATAATTTAGACATTTACAAAGCATTCTTGTTCCGGTACGTCAATTGTTCTTCCGACGAGCTTCCGACGATTTTTCAACGAACTTCTGACGATCTCTCGGCAATGTTCCGGTGGACTTCCAACAAGCTCCTGGACTTCATGAAGATCTTCTTGGCGAGTTCCGACAAGCTTCTTTGGTAAGCTCCTGGATTTCTCGGTTAATTCCGGCGGAACTTCCGACAAACGTCCGATCTTCCGACGAACTTTTCAAACTCCCAACGAAATCTCAATCTTGACTCCCGCACAACATTTGCTTTATGTCTTACTACTATCGTAGTTAATCTTATACACTTTTCTCAACATATAGATTAGATTAAATAATTTACCAATTGATTTCATCATCAAAATCCGAGATCCAATAATCTCCTCCTTTTTTACGATGATAATCAATTGATGGTGGAGTTAACCTTAATTCCCCCTATCTATATGCCATTTTTGAGAAAATACATTTTTGAATTCAAGGCCTTTGAATTCAAGCATCAAACCAATAAGTTATATTAAATTAAACTTATCAATATACATATCATAATACTTATCATGATTTACCAATACGATACCACATATTTATCAATAAAAAACGATGTCAAGGTGTGACATCCATTTTGAAGTTAATGATGATAGACAATCATCATTTTCAAATATTATATGAGTTTCGAATATGAAATTTAACAAGATGACAATTCTCGATAAAAGATGACAATTCATCATTTTGAGACATGGTATCAATTGTAAATAGCAAATTAAGCTCATGATACCTTATCGTTATGATAGACATTTATCAATCATTCATGAAATATTTCAAGTATCTACGATACATATGATGCATGCATTTTGAGGTAACTATGATAAAGATTTCAAATATTCATATGCAATACATTTTGATATGTTTCAAGTATGTGCAATGTATTTGACGATTCTAATTAGATTTGCTCATATTTTAAGCATTCGCAATACATTTTATGCACTTATCTAACACATTCATTTAGTCATCAATTTGCCACATTTCTCCCCCTTTGTCATTAACAAAAATGAATAACAATTCAATAATGTAAGTGTGGTAAAAATTCAAGCAAGTTTCACACTAATGTATCCAAACAATAAATGAAGGTAAGCAAAACTTTGCACAATAATTTATCTTTGAATAAGCTAACATTTTTACTCAAGGGCTTTTTGGTTCTTCTTTAGTTATGCAAGTCTCTTTCTTCCTTTGTCATAAGAACAAGAAAAGGAAGAAGGGTAAGGAAAGAATCCATGAAGACCCAAATTCATGAAAGGATTTGAACCAAGTCAAATTCAAAACAATAAATGAGTTTCATTAAATCATGCTTCAACTTTAATAATGAAAAGGATTAAGTGTATCAAACATAAATCAAATCCGTTACACACTAAATCAAATCTGTTACATACTAAATCAAATTACCATTCTTGCAAGTGATTATTACACACTAAAAATTCATAAACATTTTTCCTTCATGAGAAGACTAAGGAAGGATTCATGAGAAAGGATAAAAAGAAATCCATGAATAAAACTTCATAAATTAAATCTATTTCTCATTACGAATTCATAAGAGTGAAATATGTGAAAGATGCATTTGTCAATGAATTCAATGGGTGAAGGGACTAAGTGTATCAAATATCATTACGTGATGGAGCAAGGGTATGGAGTAAACTTGATACCAAGGAAGATAAAAACGAAATAGATTCATGAAAGCTCCATTCATGAAATACATTAAGAGAAAGATAGTTTGGAAAAGAATTACAACAAACTCATGCATTCGGACAATTTAACATTCCTAACTCTGATCATCATATGAGAAATAATACATCAAGTTATAAATACCAAGATTCAAATCTTTTCTAGTGTAAATATCATGAGAAGGAAAAGCATTCTTAAATAAAAAGAAAACTGAGAAATTCGAAGAATGTATCAAGGAATTTATCTATTCAAAAGATTTATCAAGTCTAATTCTTAGAGTGATGCATACATTAAGCTATCATCAAGAAATGCATGACATTAAAGGGTGTATCATAAGAAGTATAGTGTATCAAAGAGTACAACTCATCGGGGTACTTTTTAGTTCTCTACCCCCTTTTATCAGCAAAAGAAAATACATAACTTATTCAGGGGGTGGTAAATCAAAATGCTTAAACAAAATATTCAGTTGTTGATGAATTTGCTACATCTCGGTTAAGATTTAATCTTGACGTAGTTCAATTTACACTTGACATTGTTCAATTTGATCCAATCGAGTCACTATTGGATTAATAGATGCAGAGGGTGCTTGCTTTGTTGGAGGTGCTGCCTTATAGGGACAAGTAGAAGGAGATTAATTTTCCCTAAATATTAGTGTTTCAAGTTCTTGATCAGGTGGGGGGAGGTCAGTTCTTCTTGGTAATCTAGTCCATATCCTATTTCTGACAATATATCTTAATCTTCTTAGCAGGTTTCTATTTATGATGTTGAACCTATTTAGTTTCATTATTTCTTCGTCAGGTGGAATAACTATGTCATAGGCGTGGATTAGTCTAGTGATCAAACCACCATATGGAAGCATCATGTCTTTTTTTGATAGTTCGATCATGTTTTGCTGTATTAGGTAACCAAAATAATTGTCATGTCCCTTTATAATCCAATACATAGTACCTAACTCCATTTGGCTAACTTCATCATGATGATATTATTTTGGGAGTATAATACTTACTAAGATATAATGAAGTAATTTGGTGTTGAATGATAGTAAATATTCACAGCTTTTGGGAAGAATAGACAAGTTTGAATTATCAAAAATTATACCTAAGACATCAGAATAAGTGGTCCCAACTGATTCTTTGTCCCATTGTCCTCTAAAGTAATAACATCTCCTTTTTTCAACAATTCCCATGAGGTTGTATATTACGCTATCCATAATGAGTATATAATGTCCTAAGAGATAAGTGGAAACTCTATCGTGTTCATCCACATGCAAGTTATTGTAAAATAATCTAATAAATATAGGATAGATAGGTTCACTTATTTGAAGGATTGGGAGGATATCTAGGTTAGCAAATCATTGAATTGGTTTCAAATTACCTAATTTCTCTAAATCTACGTATGAACATTTCTAGACTCTATGGTTGAAAATTTAAGGGCATGTTGAGAAGAATCCAAGAGTGTGGAGTCATAGGTTTGATCTACTCTCTTATTTCCTTTGTCCCTTGAGGATCTTCTAGAAGCCATGAGACTAAATACATAAATAATAAGAGAACTACATATAAGAGGCAAGATCTATCAATGAATTGAGAGAAAAGGTTTGAGAATTACCTTTATAGTGATCTTCTTGAAAGGTTGAGATTGATCCTTCGATTTGAAGAAAAGAAGGGTTTCCTTGAGTTTCTAGAGGAGGAGCAAGGAGAATGAGGGATGGAGAGGAGTTTAGAGGTATGGGGAAGAGATGTAGGAGGGCTTGGGTTAGTTCTACCACCAGCCCTAAATGCCTTTTTATAGGGTAGAGTTGCGGGCGGTGCCACCGCCTATAACTAGTGCCTACTGGCGGTGCTACCGCTAGTCCAGCGGTGCCACCGCTGGTGCACTATTTTCCTCAATTTATTGTTTTTCTTCATCTAGCATCATTGTTTCTCAATAGGCAAGAATTCTTGCCTGCTCTTTTAAGCAAGATCATAGTTATTTTGTGGTGCGAATGCTTATTCGCTAATGTCGTATCAAGTCAAAATGAAGTTCAATTTTCATAAATGAGAGGAAGAACTTTTATTGAAATTATCAATTCATAAAAGACCAATCATACTAATGTTCCATGAATCAGATTTCTCTTTTTGCAATGAGAAGAAATAATAGCAAATGAAGACTCAATTTTCAAATGTCGAGAAATCTAGAAATCTGAAAACCGTGAGAAAGGAACCCATGCATAAGAATTCTCAAGTTTCAAATATTGAGATATCAAGATCAAGTGTTTATCACATAAGATTTCAAATGATCATTGCATTATCAAGTCATCAAACATGATCTTATGGAATATAAGTATCATTTTGTAACTGATAGTTTTAATTCTAATGATCTTTTCTTTGTTATTTTGGCTAGAGAGCTTTATGAGTTATTTTGGATCTCCGGTCATAAGCCTTGAGCATCCACTATCAAACTATCATTCTTACTCCTAGCTTATTATGGTAGATAATTCTATAAAAAAGGGTGATTTTTAGGTACCCATTTAACCTTGGGTGCCTAAAAAATCGATCTACACAACTTATCATATTGCATTGAGTCATTTGAGGTTCCTTTAGGAACCTAAATCAATTTGTGTGGACTACATCTCTTAAACGGACATTGATAAGTAACATGTCCAAATTTACAATAAAAGTTACATTTGTTTCAGGGTGAAACATGCAAGGTAGGGCTTTTAATAAAGGTGGTTGGATTTTGGTAAGAGCTACTCACAAATCTGATTCCGCCTCTTCTATGAATGTGACTCTTATTAGCAAGGATCATATTCAAGGACTTGTTACAAACCTCAAACTTTTCTAAGTTTTCTTTGAGCAACAAGTTTTCCTTTTTTAAGTATGTCTAATTTATCACATTTTGTGCAAGGAGCTAAACTATCATTGTGCTCAACTTTTAATTTATCAAAATCACTAACAAGAGAAGCATGCTCATTTTTTAATAGTTTATATTTTTTACTAACTAATTTACATTCATCAAATAAATCATGAAAAGCATTTAGTAATTAATCAAAAGATAAATTTGCATCTAATGAACTGCTTACATCATCTCCGATAGTCATTAGTGCATAATGAGCAACTTGCTTTGTGTTGGTTGGCTTCTCTTCTTCAGATGCACTTGAGTCATCCCAAGTTGCTTTAAGAGCCTTCTTCTTCTTTGGTTGCTTCTTCTTTGCTTAGGGATATTCACTTTTGAAATATCCTGGCTTCTTGCATTCACAGCATATAACTTGTTCTTTCTTAAGTTTAAATTTATTTTTAGTGTCATTTTTAAATTTATTCTTTTTTATGAATTTCTTAAACTTTCTTGTCAAGAGTGCCAAGTCATCATCATAGTTCCTATCACTTGAATTTTCTTTCAAGTGATATTCTTGAGTTCTTAATGACATATTCTTCCTGTTCTTTGGAACGTTGTTCTTAAGCTCTTTATGAGCGTTGCAAGTCATCTCATAGGTTATTAGTGATCTGATAAGTTTTTCGAGAGGAAAGTTACTTAAATCCTTAGCCTCTTGAATGGTCGTTACTTTATGATCCCAACTCTTTGGAAGGGATCTTAAGATTTTATTAACAAGTTCAAAGTTTAAAAAATATTTGCTAAGAGTTTTTAAACTATTGATGATATCCGTAAAATGGGTGTACATATCGACAATGGTCTCACTTGGCTTTATCCGAAACAATTCATAAGTATGAACTAAAAGATTTATCTTCGACTCCTTTACTCTACTAGTGCCTTCCTGAGTGATTTCGAGTGTGTGTCAAATATCAAAAGCCATTTCACAAATAGACACTATATTGAATTCGTTTTTATCTAAAGCACAAAATAAGACATTTATAGCCTTGATATTTAAAGTGAAAGCCTTCTTCTCCAACTCATTCCAATCGCTCATTAGAAGAGAACACTTTTGAAAGCCATTTTCTACAATGTTCGATAACTCAAAATTCATTGAAATTAGAAAAATCCTCATTCTAGTCTTCCAATATGTGTAATTCATCCCATTGAACATGGGTGGACATGTAATTGAATGACTCTCTTGGTTGCTGGCAAATTTCATATCTCTTGGGTTTTAAACTAAACGAGAGTGACCTTACTCTGATACCAATTGTTATGATCAAGAGTGGTACTAAGAGGAGGAGCGTAGGGGGGGGGGGGGGGGCTGTGGGGGGTGTGTGTTGGTGTGTGAATTAGTGCAGCAAAAAAATTACGTCGATTCAAAATCCTTTGTATGATAAAAATTAATTTTGACTCAAATCATTTGTTTCACTTTGAATAAGTAGAGAAGAGAAGGTTGGGCAGTTTGCAATGTAGTAAAGTTGAATGCAGTAAAGAGAATTTATAGTAAGGAAAGAACACATCAGAATTTATAGTGGCTCGATCGTTGTGACCTATATCCACTTCCGATTCCTCCTCTATCGAGGTTACCGACGTCCACTAATGGTCCTCCTTCAATAGGCGAAGACCAACCACCTCTTTACAGTGCTATCTCCTTTTCACAGGTTTAGGAGATAACTCTTACAAGCCTCACTCCTTTTTCTTAGATGATTGCAAAGCTAAGAGAGGGAGGAGGATCTTCTCACTTTTACAACATTTTTTACACCCCAACACTTAATATTTTTCAACACTTTTGATTGCACTTTGTTACCCTTCCAAGTAGAAAAGGATGGGGTATTTATAGGCCCCAATGACTTCAGAATTGGAGTCAAAAAGTATCACATCTCCGGATTTCGAGGTAATGGTGGTACCATCGCCATTATTGGGCGGTACCATCGCCTAGTCTAGTGGTACCACCGCCTAACAGAACTCTTAAAGAGTAAGCTCTAACGGTACCACCGCTTGCAGGTAATAACTGCCAACGGTACCACTGCATGGTCTGGGCGGTACCATCACCTAAAAAACCTAGGAGACCGAGTCCCAAGCGATGCCACTACCCAGTCTATGCAGTAACACCACCCAAAACACCTGGGAGATCGAGTCCCAAGCGGTGCCATCGTCGATCGTGACTTCAAGTGTTGAATGAGCTATTTAATCCAGTCCAATTCATTCCTGTTAAGGGTCCAGTTGGCCACTAACTGAGTTAGTGGGATTACCTCCCAATCCTAACTCAACTTAAGGTCTAACTATAATAATTAAGACATTTAAAAAAGTATTCTTATTTCGGTACGTCAATTGTTCTTCCGGTGAGCTTCCAACGATTTTCCGACGAACTTCCGACGATCTCTCGGCAATGTTCTGGTGGACTTCCAACAAGCTCCTGTACTTCACGACGATCTTATTGGTGAGTTCCGATGAGCTTCTTTGGCAAGCTCTTGGACTTCTTGATTAATTCCGGTAAAACTTTTGATGAACGTCCGGTCTTTCGATGAACTCTCGAACTCCAAACGAAATCTCGATCTTGACTCTAGCACAACATTTGCTTTATGTCTTACCGCTATCGTAGTTAATCATGCACAATTTTCTCAACATATAGATTAGATCAAATAATTTACCAATTGATTTTATCATCAAAATCTGAGATTCAATAATTTACCAATGTATTTACAACCATAAATACAAAGAAATTATACATAATAAAACTCAAGTTGTAAACATCATGGTTTATTTAGATAAGTCAAATAGCAAAAAGAAAAAATTATAGTAAACAATCTTGATTCATAAAAAATCTCAAGTTATAATTCTGAAAAATCAAAAGAAACATAAGAGAACTTGATTCATTCATAAAAAAATCTCAAGTCATCAAGATCATGATTCATAAAAAATAAATCTCAATTTATAAAATTTTCTTGTAAGAAGTGCCAAGTCATCATCATCATCACTTTAGGCATTATACCAAAATAATAAATTTTTAAATCATCATTACTTGGGTATATATGATATCAAAATATGGTTTCAAGTCATCAAGGCATAACATGCATAATTTCAAACCATTACAAACCATTATCAAGGTCATAGTTTGTTTGCACAAGTCTATTCTTTAGTAAGTGGTAAGAAGAAATCATCAAAGATAGAAAAGATTTTGATTCTCAAGATATCCCAAGTAGAGAAATCAAAAGAAATTTTATGATTCTATTGGGAAAACCTCATTCAAATTCAATTTGTCAACTTCAAACTCATCATCAAAATCACTTTTCTTACATTTGAAAAAATTCACTGAAAACATTATATATTGATTTCATTAAACACAACATTTTCAATCATCGTTTAAAACCGAAAAAGTAAATTTTATCATAAAAATCATCAAGATTAATAAACTATAAATCACAAAAATCATCATTACTTCAAATCATCATGCATAATTAACTCATTAAATCATCAAGCATGATTTCATTAAACACAAAGCATTTTCAATCAAAATCATTTTGTTTCAGTTGGCAAGCTTTGTGAAGTGTGTTGGATTTCTGGTTATAAGCCTTGAGCATCCACTATCAAAATTTTATTTTTGCTCCTAGCTTTCGATTGTAGAGTTATCTACGAGAAAGGTGAGTTTGCTATCTTGTTTAGATCTACCTATCTTGTTTTTTAACATAAGGACATTTATAGTTCCTTTAGGAACCCAAACCAATTTATGTGAGTCATACTTTTTAAGTGAATATCTATAGGCATAATGCCCAAATCTATCATAAAAATTTCATCTATTTTCATAGAAAATATGTAATGCAAGTCCTTTAACAAAGATAGTTGGTTTTTGTTGAGTGTTACTCACAAAGCAAATTCCTTCCTTTCTATGAATATGACTCTTATTAGGAAGAATCATGTTTAAGGATTTACTATTAATTTTAAATTTATCTAACGTTTGTTGTAATAATAAATTTTTCTTTTTGCATGAATCTAATTCTTCACATTTAGTGTAAGAGTTTAACATACAATTATCATGCTCATTTCTTAATTTTTTAAATTCATTAGAAAGATAAGTATGATCCTTTTTAGCAATTTATAATTTTATTAACTAATTTAAATTTATTATAAAAATCATTGAATGCATCAAATAATTTATTATAAGGTAAAGACATTTCAGTTAAGTTATTTACCTCATTGTCGAGAGCCATTAAGGTATAGTTCGCCACCTTGCCTTTATTGATTTGCTCCTCATCTTCGGATGTACTCGATTCGTCCTAAGTCATCTTGAGTACTTTCTTCTTTTTTAATAACTTCTTCTTTTTAAGTTTATTTTTGTTCTTAGTTTCATGTTTTATGAATTTTTTGAATTTTCTGATGAGAAGTTTAAGGTCATCATCACTTGAGCTTTCGCTCGAGTGGTCTTCTTTTATTCTAAGTATCAAATCCTTTCTATTCTTTGAAAGATTGTTATCATATTTGTCATGTGCAATACATGTCATTTCATAGGTCATTAAAGACTCGATAAGTTCTTCAAGTGAAAAATTGTTCTAGTCCTTTGATTCTTGTATTGCCATTACTTTTGAGTCCTAACTTTTTAGAAGGGATCTTAGAATCTTGTTTATAAGTTCAAGATTAAAAAAATATTTGTCATAAGCTTTCAAACTATTAACGACATCCGTAAAATGGGTGTACATGTCAACAATAGTTTCGCTAGGCTTCATTTGAAATAATTCAAAATCATGCATCAAAAGATTTATCTTGAATTCTTTTACTCTATTCGTGCCTTCATGAGTTATTTCTAGTATGTGTCAAATCTCATGTGTAGTTAGTTTCACATAAAGAAATACGATTAAACTCATTTTTCTATAAAGCATAAAATAGAGCGTTCATAGCTCTAGCATTCAAAGAAAAAATCTTCTTCTCCCAATCATTCCATTCATTCATTGGTTTGGAAGACTTTTAAAAACTTCTTTCAACAATATTTCATAAATCAAAATCTATAGAAAGCAAGAAAACTCTCATTCGAGTTTTTCAATATGTATAGTCCATCCCATTGAACATAAGAGGATGAACGATAGAAAGGCCCTCTTGATTGCTAGTAAAAGTCATTTCTCTTGGGTGTTAAATCAAACTAAAAAAACCTTAGCTCTGATACTAACTATTAGGACCGAAATCAGTACTAAGAGGAGTGCTTTCATAAAACTTTTGACGATTCAAAAATTTTATTCGATAAAGCTCGTATCGAAAAAATGTTTAACTCAAAAACGTTTGTAAGAGTAATGAGCATAGTATGCAAGTAAATTAGTTAGCAATATGAATGAAAAACAGAATAGAAATGCAAATTGAGTTTTATAGTGGTTCAATTGTCGCAACTTACGTCCACTCCCGATTCCTCTTCCATCGAGGCCATCGACGTTCACTAACGATCTTCTTTCAACAGGCAAAGATCAACTATCTTCTTACAACTCTTTCTTCTTTTCACAGGTTTAGGAGATAACTTTTACATGCCTCACACATCTCTTAGACTAAGCCTAAAACTTAAAGAGTAGGAGGACACTTAGCACTTTTTCAACTCAGAATAACAACCCCTTTCTGCTCTTTTTTCTTGCTACCCCAATTAAGAAAGAGTGGGGTGTTTATAAACCCTAAATAGATTCAAATTTGGAGCCAAAAAGGGTCTTATCTCAGGTTTTTAGGGTGTTGGCGGTACCACCGTTGGTATTGGGTGGTACCACCACTTGCAAACTGACACTAGGTGGTACCACCGCTTGATACAGTTTGAGAGATTGTGTTTGGGTGATACCACCACCTAGTCTGGCGGTACCATTGCTTGACAACCTCGAACACAAGACTCTTGGAGACTAAGCCTCTAGTGGTTCCACTACTTGGTCTAGCGGTGCCACTACCTGACCAAACTTTTAGGCCACTAAATGGGCCTCCTAATAGGCCAAAATCAACCCCAGATTAGGCCCAATGACCCATAATTGAGTTGGTCTAATTATATTTAAAACCAATTTAATTACAACCTAGAATACTTCAATCAAGGCACGATTGATTATAAGCATGAATCCCATGTTGTTTAGTATGTTATTGGTTCATCTGATATTTTGTCCAACCCTTCGGCACTTCGTTTGACCTTTCAGTGCATCATCCTCTCCTTTGGTGTATTGCCCAATCAGCATGTTGACTTTCGCAACATCCGATCTCCTTGGCACAATTTTTGATTTTTTTTCTTGATGCCCGAACTTAAGGCATGAAGCCTTCTACTGAAACGTCAACTAGTGCTCAAGCCTGATGTCCAACCTTCTGACATGTTCCATTCTAACCCAACATCTGATTCCACTACTTTAATCGATTTATCTTTCCTTGATTGAAACTAGTCTTGCATCACTTAAATACATATTAGATTATAACTCATCAACTGATTTCAACATCAAAATATGAGATTCAACAAAATAGAGATCCAATACTCAATAGAGCATGATCTATTAGGGTTAAGTTGACTAGGGCCTCTATAAATAGGAGAGAAGCAAAGGGGCATAGCCTAGTCCCTTTTTGGCTGTCATCTCTGATACTCCTCTCTCTCCTCCTCGGCCGATAACTCTAGTTTGAGACATGTGGACAATAAGAAGGGTGGGCCCCTTCCTGATTATGTGGTGCGCATGGAGAGGAGGATTGTATAGCGATTTGAGGAGTGTCTTCATCGCATCTGTCATGTGGATCACTACTAGAGAGGAGGATAATTGACCTCCTTCATCCTCTCTTATAGATCTATAGGTTTTAAAGAATATACGATCTCCCTAGGTAACACATCTTTCATATACGCATAATTTTTTGTTTTGTGGATTTTTGCAAACCAATCTTCGCACGATGATGAGAAATATTTTTATTTTTCTATAGAAAATCTGAGATTTTTATTTTTTATTCTTCCGCTACGCATGTGATGCTGCACCAGATTTCGTAACACACATAATAAGACCATTTTGGAAGCTCCTTTGATGTTTGATGTTTGATGTTATAGCCGAAGGTAGATTAAAGGAAGGTCATATTCTACTATATAAATTACATGTCATCCTTCTTAGACCTATATAGAGCTAGAAGTATAAACTATCACTTGGTCCGATTTCATAAATTATTGTGGATATTATCAGTAGATGCTATAGTGTGTCATGAATTTGTTAGATTTCTTTAGAGGATATTGTGCTTACATATTTTGAATTTATCTTTTATCCATCGAAAAGCTAATCAGTCGAAGTTTCCGATAGAATTATGGAGAGATTGATTAAAGAGAGAATATATCATATTAACTTGATTCTCATTATCACTATGGGATTAGTCTACTTGGAGAGATGTGTTTGATGCTCTACATACGGTGCGATGAGGATGACCTTTCTACGTTGGAGTTATCCTTATCTTTAATAAACTTTTTATCTTCTTTAAAAGCAAAAAAGGACATTATTAATTATCAGCTCAAATTCTATCCTCAGTGAACTACATGCATATGGAAGTGCTCTTATGATGAAACAAGCCATTGGAGATGCTAATGCAAGTATGTTTTTTTTGTCCCATGAGACTTTCTTAAGTTGTAGCTTTGTAGTATTGTTTAGCTGAAGCAATCTGATTTACCTTGTCATTAAAAGTTCAATTCTCTGGATTTGATTACTTATTTTGAAACACGACCTCTTATATCACATATATATAATTTGATGGAAAAATAATGCTTCAAAATAGTAGAAATATATTCTAGCTAGAATTATGGAGAATATACCATAATAAGCTTTGCCTACTTCATAGATAAAAGAAAGGTCTTTCTTACAGGATCCTGTTGTAACATTTCATGTGGGTCTTTGCATATATTTCTCACCTAAATTTATTCCAGAGGAAGATGACCATTTTCTTTTTATCATCATCCTCTTTGACCTCTTTAAGAATTTGTTTTCCCTGAAATGTTGATAATAATTACAATCTCAACTTGTAGCATTCCACTCAATGTTCCATTGCCTTATTTATTCCTTATGAAGTTGTCTCCTACCTACCAACGCTTTGAACGTAACCTACTAAAGCATGGAAATGTACATCTAACTTCATGCTGCGAATCCAAATCTCTCAGCCACGAAGTCTTGCCTTGATACTGCATTCAAATGGAAGTTGCCCTGCTTATGGTGTGACAAGTTAGTTCTTACCACGCCACTATGAGAGTGGTGGCCATCTTTGTGGACTCCTGTGGTGAAACTGACAGCAAATCAAATCATCAGATACCTCTTTTATTCAAGTCATTGATTCTCTTAGTAATACCTCTGCTTTCTTGTTCTCTTCCTTGAACTTTTGTTCGAAGTCACTCATCTCGACGAGTGTCATAGACTCTCCCAGGGTGCGTGGCTTCAGAATCCCTTCTTTTCTTCTGTCAACTTCCAACAGAGACGCAAATTCTTCGGACCGAGTGATCTCAGCAAAATATATTAGGGTAGATGGAGCTGTTGATCAGGTCCCGCGTTGCTGAGGCAACTGATAAGACCTCCTGCAGAATCTCCACTTGACTTGCACTTCCTCGAGAGGTCCCCGAAAGTGAGGCTTTTGAATCATTGATACTGTTGCATGAGAAGTCATCCATTTCCAAGGGAGGCAAGGTGAGCCTGCGTTGAAGTCTTGCACACTCTATTGCTATATCTATCTGCATGGTGACCATGGTGGACGTCTTAGTTAATTTACTGACAACCAGAGAGGAAAAAGTATTTCAAGTCTTCTTGTTCTTTTAATCGGACGTGGTTCGGAGTCACATTGGAAGACTTTTACCTTCCGTGGCGTGCAAGGAAAGCATGCTGGATCATGAAATGGTGGACCAGTGGCGAACGCTTCCTCAGATAGATACTGCATCCACTGGCGATTCTCAGAAGCACTCGCATCAAGCGTCGATCCTTGAATGGTCTCTGAAGAGTGCGTCTCAGAAGGAGAAGGACGACCACGGCTCCCAAATTCTTCACCAATTTTAATTCTATCGGAAGAAAGCTCAGCTGTGTGTGAATCAGCTGGCTTCCATTGCAACTGTTCTACACGAGGTGAACCATAATGCTCTATGATCTTAGCACCAGCAGTTGCACTCTTCATGAATACGCGACAAAGAGCATAAGACTCCTGAATGATCCATGAAGACATAAATCCATACTTCAGACTTTAAACGTGGAGAAGCACAGAAGAAAGGCAGGAGGATGAGTGCCTCGGTACCTGCAAGCCGGAGGGCATTTCGCTTTCCTTCTCGTCGAGACGGTACTCATGCATGACCCAGTGTGTCCGAGAGCCACGCGGTGCTCGTCCCTTGTAGTAAACAAGCGTCTTCTTCGTGCCGACAGCACGCCCTTGAAAGCTCACTTTTCGGTCCTTCCCTGTGGCCTTCCAGTAGCCAGCCCGAGTTGCTCGGTTTGTCCTCGATCCATTGGGGTACTTACGATCTCGGGGGCTGAAGAAGTACCACTCAAGATCCTTGCTTGGTAGAAAGGATTTCTCTGGTGAAAGGAACAAGATTCAGAAATATAGACCCGGAGGAGATGAGAAGGTTATTATTACAAATACGTATCGTTTGCTAGATCATGGAGGAATAAAAGGTAATCCTATAAGTTTCTTTTAAGCAACATTAAGGACACCATCACTAAAACCTAGATATGCCCCTCGTCGGGCCCTAGCAATGCCCCACAAGAAGAGGGATCATCATTTCTTGAAGACTATGCTGCTTTTCTTGTTACTTTTTGACTAGAGTCCGACTCTGTTCATGCTTCTTTCTTTCTCGATAAGCTTTGTGGTTTCTCAAAATGCATGGCGTTGCTCCAAGAAACGAAATTTAAAGCAAGGTCTAGAAAAGGCAACCAACCAAACGATAGTTCGACAAAGTCCAAAACAGCTTCCAACTTTGGAATAATGTCTTATAAGTTAAACTTCCAATTAAATTCAACTTTTGCATTTAATCTGGAGAGAAAAAAAACAGGTTTCTTTTTTTTTTCTTCCAAATAAGTCTTAATTTTCACGATTTTTCTTGAAGAAGATACTGCAAGAGAACATAATTATGAGGGGCTAAAAGTAGTGACAGTTGCATGGAAATCTATGATCAAATGATGAGCGTTGCACATCGTAGGTATGTTTTAGAAAGGTAATCTTGAAGAATTGGAGTAGGATCTTGGCTAGATATATTGAAGAGGCCAAGTTCTCTAATTCCATATACTGTCGGTGCATCTTGTGATCGAATATTCGTTTGTGCTTATAATCTGTCAAGCTCATCTCTAAAATATAATCGGTCAATAGCTGATCATTAATATTAAAGTGAAAAGGGATTCTGCAGAATAACTAACTAATAAGCAGTCCAGATTAGAACAAGCAAATTAAGAAAATTGAGATAGGAAGGAAAGAGATACCTGGTAATTCCCATGGCTCGCACTTGTAGAGATCAACCTCGGGGATGATCTCCAGCTCAAATCTATATCCATTAATCTTCCTCTTGAGGTAGTATGCAACGAGCTCTTCGTCGGTGGGATGGAAACGAAAACCTGGCGGCAAGGTGACTGGTGCCATCTCCTAGGAACCTTTAAAAAAGAGAGAGAGAGAGAGAGAGAGAGAGGTAGTCCATTTACCTGGCTATATAGTGCGATAAGAGGGGTTGTCTTCTGTCATCTTCTGGGTTCAGGGATGGGATTCTCCTCGTCGTCGTCGTTCAGAAGAAGCTCTTGGCTTTGGCTTTAGCTTTGCCTTTGCCTTTGTTTTCGTCTTCCTATGCGTCAGCGGCCACAGAGATCCCAAGCGTCTGTTCTTGTCCTTGGCCGCCAAAACCCGGTGCGGCCACGTGTCGAGGTACCACCGGCAGCCTGTGGGCCCGGTGGGCAATGTCGTGTCAGCTCTCGATATAAATTGCAAGCTTTCACAAATTGACGTAACATTCACACACACATTCCGCCGGCCAGTGGATAAAATGAATTATTGTTATTTCATAGCAATAGGAACCGCACTGTGTTTCGTTCGTTCAATTATATGTATTTAATACGTACTTAGATAATCCCGCTATCAACTAGTCTATTAGGTCATTAGCATTTGGAAATACAATTCCATGACACAGGTAGCAGTACTCAGGACTCCCGTTCTCTTTCTGATACTTTTGAGAGTGGTTTGATCTCCTTCTATGTGAAGACAGATGAATATTCTAACCCAACTGCAGCAAAGTAGACTAGGTTAAAGGATTAATATCAAAATTAGATAAGCTCAGTTAGAAGATAAAATGAGAAGATTTATTTAAAATGATAAAATGATAAATTTTATTGATACAACGAGAGATAGAAAATGACTTTACTAAGAAGTAAAACATGAGTACAACCAACCATCACCGTAAGCATTAAAGATAATCAAATAAGATAATTCATTGAAAAATATTCTTTTTCAAAAATCATCCATCCCAGTTAGTCTAATGAAATATGTTGCATGATTTTCTTATCTAAAGACATATACCAATCTAACTTTCTCAAAGAGGACAATCAAATTAAGGATATTATAAATAATATTTCATAAGACCCGTGAAAGATTAGTTCTATCATTAATATTTTAATTTAACTAAATGATATCAAAAATAAAATATTTATATAGTCAATATTAAATAGTCACGATATTATGATTTATAATTATTATTGACTTGTTCGCCAACAATTTTAAACAACTTTTCTTCCTTCGTAACTCTCTCTCTCTCTCTCCCTCTCTCTCTTTCTCTCTCTCTCTCTCTCTCTCTCTCTCTCTCTCTCTCTCTTTTTCTCTCTCTCTCTCTCTCTCTCTCTCTCTCTCTCTCTCTCTATATATATATATATATATATATATGTGAATTTAACCTGTTAATGGCTTACTTAATATCATCTATTATAGCTTTGGAGTGTCACAAGGGAAGACAAAATAACAATTTAACACCCATCTTCCTGACAACGACGCAAGGTACTTTTGACACCCGCGAACTAGATGTCTACGTGGAGGACTCGAGGGTGGCCTCCCCTTTGATCTCCAACTTGGATTCCATCTTTTGCTTTTTATCCATTCATGCATCTTTAGTTTGGTGTCTTTTCTCTTTTCTCTTTCTAATCTTCCTCTCCATTCGCTACACCATTCTCTCGACCGCTTCTCTTTCTTCCTTATGAGCCTTACCTATAGCTAGTTATTACTTGCCATGTGTCGATCATCCATATGCCCATTTTGCTACGATTTTTTTTTTTTTTTTTTTTTAGTGAAATTTCAGCTCAAAAAATTTATTAAAACTCCTCAAATTCCGATTCTATCCTTCAGATTTAATAATTCAAATAATTTTTAGGATTTTTACCCCCCAAAACTATGTATTACATGCTTAATATCTAGTTATGTTACTGGCATCTCATGCTTGCAAAAACATGAATCAGACAAAATATTTGGAGAAGCTTATAATTAATTCATTGCTCTCTTTTTACAATTGATAACCCCCTTGCTATTGATAATTTTTTAAAAACTAAAATATTAGTTTATCATTTATAACTTTAGCATTATCGATTTTTTTTTCTTTCTCATAATCTCTTATTTTATTCTCACTATTGATACTCATCGGCAACATCGACACCATCATCCTCCTCCGAGGAGGAAGAAATATGTATTTACAAATAAGATTAATTTTTTAGGAATATTAAAAAAATTAAAATAAGATTATAACTAGTAAATAGGATTTACAAATAATAATCTCCTATTTGGATCACACCCTATCACCCAACCACATATAAAACTGGAGTTTTTTGTTTTATCTTTTCTTTTGTTTTGTTAGGACTTGTGATAAAAAAAAATTTAAGTATATTCGGGATTTCGAAATTCCAGTATTAAAAAGGTTTATAATGTTATTATTAGTCAGTAATAATGAACACAGACTTTCTTTAGTAAGTATAAATCCTATTAGTATTATTATTGGTATTCAGATAGAGAAAATTATGAATACCACCATCATGATCACTAATGTTATTTTCATTTCTCCTACAAATTAATACAATTACAAACAAAATAATGAAGACTGATGCAACTCTTACCGAAATTAGATTCACAATAGCTCTACAGACGAATCTTTAAGCTAACTTGTTAGTGTATAATAATTACCGGTCATTGTCTCTTTTCTCGGATGATAGAGCAATCCTCTTAAGTGAGAAGATAGATGCTCATCTTCATCTTCTCACAAATCACAAGTCATGTTTGCTTTAAGATGGTGCATGATGTCCCATCATGGCTTCATGACATTAATTAAATTAGTTTCAGTGAATCTTATGTATTTTTCTACCGAAAGAAAAAAGAGAGCATCTAATATTTGTCACTTGAGGGATGCAAATAAGATAATATTTATCGGATTTGGATGGAGATGGATGATATTAAGTCAAACAAATGAGCAAAGCCTTTCACAAAAGACACGATTACGCGTGGAAGCATGCTTTATTATCTTTGGCCTTTATCAATTACATTACGACGTAGAATGGATTAGATTTTATTGCAAACAAACTCAAATAAAAGTGAATTGGGTGATAAGCTTTCTTGAGCAAGTTTTCCATTACAAAGATTGTGGTGGTTCACATGGCCTTGGTGATCAAAGACTTGGAAGGGGTAAGGAGAAACAAATTAAAATCAGATTTTCTATGGCAACCTTGCATGTGTGTTTCTTTCAAGTATATTATCTTGAAAAGATTGATCATATCGAACAAATCAACTTTTTTAACTGTCCAAAACTAGATCAAGAGTTCGAGTACACAGTTCACATATGATCAAGATTAATTAAAGTGGAAGATATAAACAAAGTGTATCACCAGTGATGAATCCAAGCCAGGTTACAGGTGATCAAAGATTGATCATAGTGTATTACAAATAACACAATGATCAAGATCCTTGTTTTTTCTCTCTAAATCATTCAAATGACATAAATCAAGACAATGAAGAATCAAGATTCTTTCTTTCTTTCTTCAAAAATAATTATTTATTTATCTTTTGAGATCATATCACGTTCAAGGCTTTAACATTAATTGATCTATAGTCCTATTTACTTTCTGATTAGTAGGGAATGATAGAAATTTTAAAAATATATATTTTTAAATTTTAAATAGACTCTTTTGATATAAAAAACGAGAACTCTAAGATCACATACCTTTTTTTTTTCTTTATATATATATATATATATATATATATATATATATATATATATATATATATATATATATATATATATATATATATATATATATATATATATATATATATATATATATATATTTCACACATGGCTGCTTGCTGTGGCACTTTTTTTTTCCCCTCTTTTTCTTGTTCTTTTCTTTCTTACCTTCCCAATCTTTTTTTCTTTACAGGCTGAGTTTTGACTTCCTAACGTAACATGCAATTGTGAATAAATATCAGAAAAGCACTTCTTTTAAAAAAATCTGATTTCCTTCTTTAGTGCAAGCTTCAGTCTGTTCTACAAGACCATGTGGTAACGAGGAATGATATAGTTAGTTGCTTAATCATGATACTATGATAACGAGGAAAGAAATTTAAAAGACTAATAGTTGTATTTGCTGGAATGAGTCTTTGGATTGAAAAGAAATAACTCAAGATAATATTTTCATAAAATCGATAAATAGCTCAACATCAAATTTAAAATCACAAATGAATATAAAAAATTCACCACCAAGGACACTAAACAATGATACGGAACTAAAAATAAATGATTCATTATTCAAGGAAATGTTTAAGAGATACAGAGACGAAACTTACCATTTTATGGTAAACCAAAGAGATACAGTGTTAAGAGAGAACTCAAAAAGTTTCTATAAATACAATCAGATTCTGAACTCCTCCCTAACTCTAAAACATCAAAATAAATAATAGTGTATGAAACAACCCTCAATGCATAGCGAACTACGAAATTTATTGCTTTGCAGCTGATAACTAACTTTTTTAATACATTCCTCATTCATGAAGATAAGTTGAATTAACTCTCCCTTTGAAATAATATTAACTTTCTGCCTACCAGAGCACCTATTAATGAAACAACTTTAACTTTCTCTAGAAAAAAAGCTCATGAGCTGTTATATTTGAGAGGTTTGAATTAAAGGCTATGAAACAAGCATTGTGGGTTATAGAGAATATCATAGGATCATTAAGGTTTACACGAGCTGATTGTAGCAAATTAGGTACTCTCGTGTCAATCTCCCCTAGTTGAAAAATACTTGTTCTCAAATCCTTATTTGTTCCATAAACATGATAATGACTTAAATCAGCCACATTGAATATTGGGGACACTCTATAATCTCCAAGTAGCTCGATCTCATAAGTATTCTTGCCAATTCTCTTAAGCACCTTGAATGAACCATTAGTCTTTGGTTTTAATTTCTCAAATTTGTCTGGTAGAAACCTCTCATTCCTTAGATGAATCTAGATTAAATCACCCACATTAAACTCCATATACTTCTGTGTTTGTTGGCAGCTTGCATGTATCTCTTATTTTGCTTCTCAATGGTTGCTTTAAGACTCTCATGCAACTTCTTTATCTGCTTAGCTCTCTCATCAGCATCTCCACTAAATTGCTTAGTTATAGAACGAGGAACTAAGTCCAAAGGATTAGTAGGATTAGCACCATAAACAACCTTAAAAGAACTCTTACTAATGCTACGATGCGTGGAACGGTTGTAGGCAAACTCAATTTATGGAAGAATGAGATCCTATTACTTAATGTTCTTGCCAACATAACTTCTAAGTAAGTTTCCTAAGTATATGTTCAGTACCTCTGTTTGCCCATCGGTTTATAGATGATGGGAGCTATTGAAATTCAAAGATGTACCCGGCTTCCTCTATAGAGTTCTCCAAAATGACTAAGAAATTTTGAATCTTGATCAAACACCATAATTCTTGAAATATCATGCAATCTCACAATCTCCTTAAATACAAATCAACAATATGAAATGCATCATTTGATTTATTGTAGGAAACAAAGTGAGACGTCTTTGAGAATTTATCAACCACAACCATGATAGAGTCCTTGTTCCATTGAGTTCTTGGAAGTCCCAAAATGAAATCAAGACTTACATTCTCCCATGGAGCATTGGGCACTAGCAATGAAGTGTATAAACCAGATTTTGGCTTCTTACTTTTGCCAAATGACACACTCGGCATTGCTTTACAAGTCTTTCCACATCTCTTAATATCTTAGGCCTACAAAAATTTGATTGAATAAAAGCTAGAGTCTTATCACTACCAAAATATCCTCTCAAAACACTACCATGAGCTTTAGCCATAATTATTTGTCTCAAAGAACAAGATAGAACACATAAGACATTAGCTTGAAAAAGAAAACCATTAAAGATAAAAAATTACTAAAAAGAACATGATTTGTAATTATGCCATATTGAGCTGAAATCCACATCATTCTTGTAGAAATCTTTGAATTTTTTAAATCTAACCACTTTGACTTCCAAGACTGATAATAAAGAATGCTTTCTACTCAATACATTAGTAACTATGTTTTCAACAGTAGATTTGTGCTTGATAGTAAAGTTATAAGATTGCAAGGACTCTACCTAAACTGCATGTCTCTTGTTTAGCTTATGCTGAAGATTAATGAACTTTATGTTGAATCTTGGATTTTGATAATGAAATCAATTGATAAATAATCTAATCCATATGTTGAGATAAGTGTTGTAGGATTAACTAGGATAATGAATAAGTCATAAAGTAGATATTAGGCCAGAGTCAAAGATCGGATGATATGTCGAAGATTCGAACGATGTGTTAGAAGCTCGCCAAGAGTTCGTTGGGAGTTCGCTGAGAGTTCATCGGGAGTTCACCAAGAGTTCATTAGGAGTTCGCCAAAAGCATGCCGAAAAGTTCACCAGAAGTTCGTTGAGATTTCACTAGAAGAACAATTGACATACCGGATAAAGATTGCTTAGTTAATGCCTTAATTATCATAGTTAGAACCAAGACTGAGTTAGGATTATAAGACAATCCCACTAACTCAATTAGGGGCCAACTAGGCCCAAAACTAGATTGAGTTGGGCCGGATAGAAGGCTCACTCGGCCACTTGGAGCCTTGCCAGGTGGTGGCACTACCCAGGGTGACGGGTGGAACCGCTTGAGACTTAGCTTTCCAAGTGGTTTGGGTAATGGTACTACCTAGACCGGGTGATGGTACCATCGACAGTTAATGTTGCCAAGCGGTGGTATCACCAGAACCCAATCTTCGAGGCTCTATCAAGCGGTAGTATCACTAGACTAGGCAGTGGTATCGCCTAGTGTTAGAGTACTTGGCGATGGTACCGCCAATACTCCGAAAATCCAAGAAGAGATACTTTTGGCTCCAATTCTGAAACCTTTGGGTCTATAAATACCCCACTCCTTTCTGCATGAAAGGGTAACAAAAAGAGCAGAAAAGTGTGAAAAAATCTTTAAGTGTTAGGGTGTAAAAATGCTAAGGGTCCTCCTCCTCTTTCTTCAGCTTTGTAATCATTAGAGAAGAGGTGTGAGGCTTGTAAGAGTTGTCTCCTAAACCCGTGAAAAGGAGACAAGCTTTGTAAGAAGGTGGTTGGTCTTCGCCTATTGAAGGAAGACCATTAGTGGACACCGATGACCTCGACAGAGGAGGAATCAAAAAGTGGACGTAGGTCACAACGATTGAACTACTATAAATCAAGTACATTCTTTTCTTACTACATTCTTTCATTACTTATCTGCACTCTACACTTTACATTTAATACGAGCTTTTTGACGAAACTATTTTGTTAAACGAAACTTTCCAAATCAACATAATTTTTATCGCTGAACTAATTCACACTCCGAGGATTTTCTTGATTTATATAGATTTTGAGTTATGGAATATCACCGAAAACATATTTCAAAAGTCTTCTCTTCCAATGAACGATTGGAATGATTTGGAGAAGAATACTTTCTCTTTAAACGCCAAAGCTATGAATACTTTATTTTGTGCTTTGGATAAAAATGAATCGAGTTTTAATTTGCGAAATGACTTGTGATATTTGGCATACACTTGAAATCACACACGAAGGCATGAGTAGAGTTAATGAGTCAAATATCAATCTTTTAGTTCATAGTTATGAATTGATTCGTATGAAACCAAACGAGACTATTGGAGACATGTACACTCGGTTTACAAATGTCGTCAATAGTCTAAAAGCTCTTGGTAAAAGTTTTTCTAACTTTGAACATGTTAATAAGATATTAAGATCCCTTCTAAAGGGTTGGGATCCTAAAGTAACCGCAATTCAAGAAGCCAAGGACTTGAACAACTTTCCACTCGAAGAACTTATCAGGTCTTTGATGACCTATGAAATGACGTGCAATGCATATGAAGAACTTAAGAACAACATTCCAAAGAACAAGAAGGATTTGACACTTCGAACTCAAGAAGACCACTTGAGAGAAAACTAAAGCAATGATGATGATGATGATGATGATGACTTGACACTTCTAACAATAAAATTTAAAAAATTTATAAAAAGGAGCAAAACTAAACATAACATTAAAAACAAAAATAAACTTAAAAATGATCAAATAATTTGCTACGAATGCAAGAAGCCAGGATACTTCAAAAGTGAATGTCCCCAAATGAAGAAGAAGCAACCGAAGAAGAAGAAAGTGCTAAAGGCTACTTGGGACGATTCGAGTGCATCCGAAGATGAGGAGCCAACCAATAAAGAAGTCACAAATTATGCTCTAATGGCGCTCAATGATGAGGTAAGTGACGTAAACAAATCTTATTTATCTTATGATGAATTACTTAATGCTTTTAATGATTTGTTTGATAAATATAAATTAGTTAATAAAAAGTATAAATTATTAAAAAATGAGCATGCATGCTTCTCTTGTTAGTGAATTTGATAGATTAAAGATTAAACATGATAATGAAATATTGCTTTCTTATATAAAATGTGAAGAATTAGAAATGCTTAAAAAGGAGAATTTGCTACTACATGAAACCTTAGAAAAATTTGAAATAGGAAGAAAATCCTTAAACATGATCCTTGCAAAGAGGGACCATGCTCATAGAAGAGATGAAATCAGCTTTGTGAGTAACACTTACCAAAAGCCAACCATCTTTGTTAAAGGCCCAACCTTACATATTTCACCCCGAAGCAAATATAACTTTGGTTGCAAATTTGGAGATTATTCTCATAAATATCCATTTAAGAGGTACCATATACATAAGTTAATTTGGGTCCCTAAAGGAACCTTAAATGATACAATGCAAAATGATAAGTTAGGTAGATCTATTTATGAGGAACCCAAGGTAAAATGGGTACCTAAAAGAAAACCCCGCTTTCTTGTAGATATGTCTACAATCTCAAGCTAGGAGCAAGAGATAGTACCTTGATAGTGGATGCTCAAGGCACATAACTGGAGATCCAACACACTTTTCTAAACTCACTAACCAAGATGAAGGATTTGTCACCTTCGGAGACAACAACAAAGGCAAAATTATTGGAAAAGAAAATATAGGTAATAAATCAAACATTTTGATTAAAAATATTTTATTAGTAGATGGTTTAAAGCGTAACTTGTTAAGCATTAGTCAATTATATAATAAAGGTTTCAACATCAAGTTTGAATCTAATGCTTACATTATAGAAATACCACACATGAATAGATCTTTAATTGCCTTAAGGACCAACAATGTCTAGACCATTGATCTTAACGAGTTTTGTAATGAAACATGCTTTTCGGTTTTAAACGATGATGCTTGGCTTTGGTATAGGAGGTTAGGTCATGCTAACATGAAACTAATCTCCCAAATTTTATCTAGAGAACTTGTAAGAGGAATCCCTAGCATCAAATTTGTCACAGACAGTGTGTGATACATGTCAAATAGAAAAACAAATAAAAAGTAGTTTCAAGTCAAAGAATCAAATAAGCACCTTAAACCATTGCAATTGATTGATATGGATTTATTTGGACCAATTGATACAATAAGGAGGTAGCAAATACGCCTTTGTAATTGTTGATGATTATAGTAGATACACTTGGACATACTTCTTTACACATAAAAGTGATTGTTTTTAAGTATTTTTAAAAATTTTGTAAACTTTTTCAAAATGAAAAAGGCTTTATGATTGCATCTATACGTAGTGATCATGGTGGTGAGTTTCAAAACCGTGATTTTTAAAACTTTTGTGAATCAAATGAGTACAAGCATAATTTCTCTACTCCAAGAAACTCATAACAAAATGAAGTAGTTGAAAGAAAAAATAAGAATTTACAAGAAATGACAAGAACCATGTTAAATGAACATAGCCTACCCAAATATTTTTGGGCCGAAGCTGTTAACACAATATGCTATGTCATGAATAGGGTTCTAGTAAGACCATTACTTTCCAAAACTCCTTATAAGTTATGGAATAACAAAATTCCTAATGTTTTATATTTTAAAGTTTTTGGTTGTAAATGTTTTGTTTTAAACGAAAAAGATGCCTTAGGAAAATTTGATGCAAAATCTGATGAAGGTATTTTTCTTGGTTATTCTTCTACTTCTAAAGCATTTCGTGTATTTAATAAAAGAACTTTAGTTATAGAAAAATCTATTCATGTTATTTTCAATGAGATTTCTGAATCTAAGAAAAATGATTTTGATGTTGATTTTGATTTTGATGGTTTAAATTTGAGTGAACCCTCTCCTCCCATTAGCAACTTGGATGTATCTTATTCGAAAGAATTCTTACCTAAGGATTGGAAGTATGTAGATGCTCATCCTAACGAGCTAATCATTGGAGACACTTCAAAAGCAGTTCAAACTCGTTCTTCTCTTAAAATTTTTTGTGTGAATGAAGTTTTTTTTATCTCAAATTAAACCTAAATGCATTGATAAAGTCTTGAAAGATGATTCATGGGTTACCGCAATACATGAGGAATGAGGTGTGGAAACTTGTTCCTAGACCTAATGATCATTTGCTAATTGGTACTAAATGAGTCTTTAGTAACAAGCAAGATGAACTTGGTATCGTGGTTAGAAATAAGGCTAGATTAGTGGCTAAAGGTTTCAACCAAGAAGAAGATATCGATTATAAAGAAACGTTCGCTCCTATGGCTAGACTTGAAGTCATAAGGATTCTCTTTGCCTATGCTCTTTGTAATAATTTTAAGTTATTTCAAATGGATGTTAAAAGTATTTCCGAAGAAGTTTATGTTGAACAAACATCCGGATTTGAGAATACCACTTTTCTGAATCATGTTTTTAAATTGTTTAAGGCTCTCTATAGTTTGAAACAAACCCCAAGGGCTTGATATAAGAGACTTAGTTTCTTTCTAATTAAGAATAATTTTATGAAAGGCAAGGTCGATACTACATTGTTTGTTAAATATTTTAAAAATAATTTTCTTATAGTTCAAATTTATATTGATGATATCATTTTCGATTCTTCAAATGAGTCTTTATGTGAGTCTTTTGCCAAGTGTATGAGCCAAGAGTTAGAAATGAGGTTAATGAGGGAATTAATTTTTTCCTAGGATTATAAATCAAACAACTTAGTGATAGATCCTTTGTTAGTCAAACTAAGTATAAGTTAGATCTATTAAAACGATTTAATATGGATAGTGCTAAAGTTATTAATATACCAATGAGCACTTCTACAAAATTAGATATAAACATTAATGGAGAATGTTTTAATCAAAAAACTTATAGGGGTATGATAGTTTATTATATCTCACAACAACTAGACTCGATATCATATTTAGTGTTGGACTATGCACTAAATTTCAATTTAATCCCAAGCAATCTCACTTAAAAGATGTTAAAGGATTTTTAGATATCTAAAAGGAACTCATAGTCTAAGACTATGGTATCCAAATTTCAAAAACTTTGAATTACTTGTTTATGCCGATGCTGATTTTGTTGGTTGTCAAATAGATAGAAAATGCACATCCAGAACATGTCAACTCTTAGGACACACACTTGTTTCTTGGTCTTCCAAGAAACAAAACTCGGTTGCATTATCTACAACCGAAGCAGAATATATAACAGTAAGTGCATGTTGTGTACAAGTTATCTGGATGAAGAATACTTTAGAAGATTATGAAATTTACTTGAAAAACATACCCATAAAATGTGATAACACTAGTGCAATATATTTAACAAAAAATCTCATTCAATACTCTAGAACTAAACATATTGATATTGGACATCATTTTATTAGTGATCATGTTAATAATCATGACATATCTTTAGAATTTATTAATACAAAGCATTAATTAGCAGATATTTTTATAAAACTATTGAATGAGGAACAGTTTGATTTCATTAGAAGAGAATTAGACATGCTAAATCTTCCAAATGCATGAATTCCTTTTTCAAATTTCTCGGTTCTTCGTAACTTAATTTTCTTTTTAAATCAAGATCGTCTTTTTATTTGCAAAAGAAGAGCCTTGATTCATGGATTTTTAGATTAATGACTTAATTAATTCCTTTGAATCTTTCTTTCTTTTATTTACAAGAAAAGGGATTTAATTTATGAAGTTTTATTAATGGATTTTTTATCCTTCGATGCTCCTTTCCCATGAATTCTTCCTCACTCTTCTCACGAAAAAAGAATTTTTATTGATGGACTTTTAACATGTGATGATCATTTACAAGAATAGGAATTTGATTTTGTATGGACATCTTGATCCTTTTAATGAATCCTTTCTCTTAGCTAAAATAAAAGCTTGATTCAATGAAACTCATTTATTATGGATTTGACTTGGTTCAAATCCTTTCATGAAATTAATTCTTGATTTTATTGTGGAGGATGAATTCCTCCGTTACTCTTCTTCCTCTTCTTCTTATCTTTTTATGACAAAGGAAGAAAAAAACTTGCACATCTTAAAAAGAACAAAAATGCTCCTAAGTAAAAATGCTAGCTTCTCATTTTTCATGCAATAACTTCTCATTTCTTGCTAGCTTGGATAAATTAGTGTAAAACTTACTTGACATGCTTTTAAACACTTGCATTGTTGAATGATTCTCTCTTTTGTTGATGACAAATAGGGAGAAATGATGATTGGTATCAAAATATTGATTTAAGCATGAGAAATGATGAATGTTGGGTATCATGAAATGATAATGATATCATAGTCAAAGTTTTAACATCATGCATATGGAAATGATAAATGTTGGGTATCATGAAATGATAAATGGTATCATGTTCAAAATATTGATTTAATGCATGAAGTTTAAATTCTTAAAACTTTAATGTCTTCGCATCATATATGATATGCCCAAAATGATGTATGTTGAGTATCATGTATGATATGCCCATAGTGATAATTGATTTATTTTTGGTATCATGCATGAAGTAAGGATGAAATGTATGATTTTGAAATTATGCATGTTTTAATTTGAAACTATAATGATGCACAAACATATTGAAATTTTGATATGCTATATTGCATTTGATCACTATGATCGAAAGTGTTTAACTAGAATTCAAAGGTTGTGATTCCTTTTGAATTCAAGTTTGCTTTATCTTAATGTGGTATATAGATAGGGGGAGTTAAGGTTAACTCCATCATCAATTGGTTGTCATCATAAAAAAGGGGGAGATTGTTGAATCTCAGATTTTGATGATGATATCAATTGATAAATGATCTAATCCATATGTTGATATAAGTGTTACAAGATTAACTACGATAATGAATAAGCCATAAATTAGATATTGGGCCAGAGTCAAAGATCGGATGATATGTCGAATATTCGAATGATGTGCCAAAAGCATGCCGAACAATTTATTGAATATTCATCGAGACTTTGCCGGAAGAACGATTGACATACCGGATAAAGATTGTTTAGTTAATGCCTTAATTGTCATAGTTAGAATCAAGATTGAGTTAGGATTAGGAGATAATCCCACTAACTCAGTTATGGGCCAATTGGGCCCAAAACTAGACTGAGTTGGGCCGGATGAAAGGCTCACTTGGCCACTTGGAGCCTTACCAAGCTGTGGCACCGCCTAGGGTGGGCGGTGGAACCGCTTGAGGTTCAACCTCCCAAGTGGTATGGGCAGTGGTACCGCCCTGACCGGGTAGTGGTACCATCGGTAGTTAATGTTACCAAGCGGTGGTACCACCTTATCAGGCGATAGTATCGCCAAAGCCCAGTCTCCGAGACTCTGTCAGCAGTAGTATCGCCAGACTAGGCGATGGTACTGTCCAGTGTCAGAGTACCTGGCGGTGGTACCGCTAGTACCTCGAAAATCCGGGAAGATATACTTTTTGGCTCCAATTCTGAAACTTTTTGGGCCTATAAATACCCTACTCATTTCTGCATGAAAAGGTAACAAAAAGAGGAGAAAAATATGAAAAAATCTTTAAGTGTTGGGGTGTAAAAATGCTAAGGGTCCTCCTCTTTCTTCAGCTTTGTAAATGTTAGAGAAGAGGTGTGAGGCTTGTAAGGGTTGTCTCATAAACCCGTGATAAGGAGTAAAGCTATGCAAGAAGGTGGTTGGTCTTTATCTATTGAAGGAAGACTATTAGTGGATGCCGATGACCTCTACGGAGGAGGAATCGGAAGTGGACGTAGGTCACAACGATCGAACCGCTATAAATCCGGTGTGTTCTTTCCTTACTGCTTTCTTTCATTATTTCTTTGCACTCTATTCTTTACGTTTATTTTAAGTCATTACTTTCATTACTTTCTTATACGAGCTTTGATGAAACGATTTTGCTGAACGAAACTTTCCAAATCAACGTAATTTTTATCGCTGCACTAATTCACCCCCCCCCCCTCTTAGTGCGGTATTGATCCTAACACTTTAATGCCTCATGATCAGAATATAGGACAAATGACTTGGCAAAAGGATATTGACTCCAATAAGATAAGGTTCTATAAATGATATAGAACTATTTATCATAGGTAGAATATTGCCTTCTTGTATCATTCAACTTCTCTCTAGAAAAGACAATAGATTTTCCTTCTTGACTCAAAATAGCACCAATACTCACATTAGAGGCATGACATTCAACCTCAAACACCTTGTCAAAATTAGGTAGAACTAAAATAGGAGCTTCAATCACCTTTATTTTTAATAGTTCAAAAGCATTATCAGCCTCACTAATCAAATTTGAATTTATCACCTTCCAAACATTCAGTGATTGGAGCAACAATAGAGTTGAAACCCTTAATGAATCTTTTGTAAAAGGAAGTTATACTATGAAAACTCCTCACATCATGCAATGAAGTAGGTGTTGACCAATTAAGAATAGCTTCTACCTTATTTTGATCCATCATAATCCCATCTTGTGAAATAACATACCCTAAAAACACCACACTAGTAGTATAGAAATCATACTTCTTTAGATTAGCATAAAGTTTTTATTACCTTAAAATAAGAAAGATCTCTTTAAGATGATTCATATGCTCCTCCTCACTCTTGTTATATACCAATATGTCATCAACATAAATCACAACAAAAAACCCAATGCATGGTTTAAGTATCTGATTCATAAATCTCATGAAAGTGCTAGGAGCATTAAATAGCTCAAATGACATAACCAACCATTCATATAAGCCATCTCTAGTTTTAAATCATATTTTCCACTCATCTTTTTGCCTCATTCTAATTTGATGATAGCCACTCCTCAAATCAATTTTAGAGAAAACAAAAATACCATACAATTGATCAAGTAAATCATCTAACCTTGGAATGGGAAAACGATAATCAATTATGATTTTATTGATGGCATGACTATCCATACATATTCTCCAAGAACCATCATTCTTATGCACCAACAAGATTGGAACTGCACAAAGGGCTCATACTCTCCTGAATCAACCCCTTTTCTGCCGACTCTTTAACTTGCCTTGAAGTTTTACATGTTCCTTGGGACTCATTCTGTAGGTTGCTTTATTAGGTATGATAGCCCCCAAAATAAGATCAATGTGATGTTGGATGTCTCTCAAAGGTGGAAGGCCATGTGGAATCTCTTCCAGTGTAACATCTTGAAACTCCTCCATTTTATGATTGTTGGTGGCTCTTTATGTTGTTCATTCTCCTCTACTACTACTAGAACCAAAACACCACCACTCTTTTCTAATTCACCTTTGCATTCACTATAAGACATAAAAGCACTAACTTTTTTCTTTGGTGGATTAGTTTCAAAATGTTGTAATAGAGCTAAAATAATTTTCTTTTCATTCGCCTTAAAAGAATAAGTATGTTTATAGCTATAATACAACACCCTCATATTATAATGCTAAGGTTTACCCAACAATAAATGACAAGTATCCATAGGAGCAACATCATACCATACTTCATCTTTATAATACTTGCCAGTAGAAAAAATGAAACTAAACATCTTTTAGTTGCCTTGATGTCATTCCCTTTTTGAAGCCAGCATAATTGGTGAGGTTGTGGATAAGGGATTGTGTCCAACTTTAGCTTTTGCGCTATCTCCAAATATAGCACATTCTCATAACTGTCACTATCAAGAATCACAAAGCACACATTGCCACAAAAAGTGCATTTGGTGTGGAATACGTTCTTTCTCATCCAACTTTCATCCTTAGTCACATAGGAAACTTGTAACCTATATTATAACACAATAGACAAACCATGATCAGCATAAGTAATCTCTTCCTCCTCCTCATCATATTCTAGTTTGTTGTTGGCTTCATCTCCTTCTCTATCACTACGATTTTAAACCAAAGTAATAATCCTTTTATTTGGACAATTTAAAGTAATATACCTAAAACCATAATATTTAAAGCATTTTCGACCACTTGGTGTAGAAGAATTAAGTGTTTATTTGCTGCTAGCAGATCCTTCTCCCTTGTCTTACACCTTTGATACCTCCTTGCTTTGGAGAGTAAGCTTGGATTTTTCTCCTCTCGTATAGCTTTCTTTTGACTCGTACCGAGAACTATTTTCAAACTTTTGTTGCTTCTCAACTTGTAAAGCCAACTTGCTCACATCATTCAAAGACCAATATGGCTGGAGCTGAACCACATTAGCAATATCATATTTCAGACCTCCTAAGTGTCTTGTAATTAGATTCTGAACTCCTCCCTCACTCTAAAATACTAAAATAAATACTAGTGCATGAAACAACCCTCCATGCATAGGGAATTACAAAATTTATTACTTTGGAGCTGATAACTAACCCCTTTAATGCATTCTTTGGTTATAAAGATAAGATGAATTAACTCTTCCTTTAAAACAACATTAAATTTCTACCCATCAAACCACCTATTAATGAAACAACTTTAACTTTCTCTATAGAAAATGCTTATGAGCTATCATATTTGAGAGGTTTGGATTAAAGGCTATGAGACAAGCATTGTGGGTTGTAGAGAATACCATAGGATTATCAAGATTTACACGAGCTGACTATAGCAAATTAGGCACTCCCGTGTCGATCTCCCCTGGTTGAAAAAGACTTATCCTCAAGTCCTCATTATTTCCATCAAGACTTAAATCAGCTACAATGAATGTTTGGGATATTTCATAATCTCCAGGTAGCTCGATCTCATGAGCATTCTTATTAATTCTCTTAAGCACCTTAAATGGACCATTAGTCTTTGGTTTTAATTGTTGAATATCATATTTTGATGATGAAACTAATTAATAAAGTTTATGATCTAATCTATATTTTTGAGTAACGTAGGACTAGCTTCGATCACGAAGAGATAATTAAAGCAGGAAGAATCAATATTGGGACGAAGTGAAACATGTCAGAAGATTGGACATCGAGCTAGAGGATCGGTCGACATATCGACAGAAGGCTTCGTGCCATGAGTTCGGGCATCGGGCTTAGAAGAGCGGACATTGCGCCAAGAAGATCAGAGTTGCAGAGGTTAACATGTCGACTGAGCAAAAGGCCGCAAAAGAGGATGAAACACCGAAGGTTTGGACGAAGCGTCGATGAACCAATGACATGCAGGAAAATATTTGATTAATGCTTTATAATAATTATTTAGATCGAAGTAGTGTTAAGATGTACTTAGGTTAGAATTAGGCCGACTCAATTAGGGGGGCCATTAGGCCTAAGTAAGGCTGAGTTGGGCCAAATGGAAGGTCCACTCGACCACTTGGAACCATGCCAAGCGGTGGCACCGCTTAGGGTGGGCGGTGGAACTGCTTGAGGCTTAGCCTCTAAGGAGGTCTAGGCAGTGGTACTGCCCAGACTACGGCCATAAAGGTTGTCAGGCGATGGTACCGCCCTGTCAAGCGATGGTACTACCCTATCAGGTGGTGGTACCATGAGAGCCTAGTCTCTGAGGCTCTATCAGGCGATGATATCGTCCAGTGTTAGTGCCGCAGGTGGTGGTACCTCTAGGACCCCAAAAATTGGGGATGAGATACTTTTAGGCTCTAAGTTTGAATCCATTTGGGGCCTATAAATACCCCTCTCATCCCTACTCAGAAACACAAGATCTGAGAATAAAAACAAGGAAAAATTCTATTGTAATCTTGTGAGAGTTCTCCTCCTCTACTCTAAGTGTGATTTCTGTTTAGAGAAGAGTGAGTGGGGGTGTAAAGGTTCTCTCCTAAGCCTGTCAAAAGGAGAATAGAATTGTAAGAAGATGGTTGGTCTTCGCCTATTGAAGGAAGACTGTTAGTAGATGTCAGTGGCCTCGATGGAAGAGGAATTAGGAGTAGATGTAGGTCACAACGACCGAACTAATATAAAACTCGGTTTACATTTCTATTGTTGCCATTTACTTACTTAGCAACTGCTTTACCTCCTCAATACTTTAGTTGCACACTCGTATAAATATTTTCAAAGTTAAGCATTTTCGATATCGGTTTTTCATTATATGAAGATTTTCAGAACCGACGTGATTTTGATCGTAAGTACTAATTCATAATAATGTAATAATTTTTAATGATGTAATGATTTAATGATGCATAATGATGTATTAATATAATAAAAATGTTAAGTGTTTTGGTACCATGCTTGATGATTATATGCTACGCATGAGAATTTGAAGTAATGATGATTTGAAATCTTATGTTTTGGAATTATGTGTTACACTTTTGATCTTGATGATTTTTGTGACAAATCTTGCTCTTTTAGTTTTAAATGATGAAGCATGTTTTGATTTAGAATAAAAAGACAAAGACATGCTTGTATGAAATCAATCACAAAATTTGAAACTAAAACAACTTGAGCTATTTTTAATCTTATAGGAATCTATCTATGTTGCTTTCATTGAATTATCCAAGTGATTTTGATGATGATTTTGGATTTATTTTCATATAATTCATTTTAATAATGAGATGATTTATCCATTCGAATCATTTATTAATGTTTGCGACATGAGATGTATTTTATATGAATTATTTCGTTCTCGTATGATTCTATCTTCTAAGAGGTGATTTATCTAAACGAATCTTGATTCTCGACATTAATAATTTAAGGTTTATTTTATGTGAATTAAGATCTTTTATTTGATCTTCTATGATTCTATTCACTATTTGCTAAAGAGAATATCGTTTTTAGAATTCACGACTTAAGATTTTTCTTACTATTTGATCTCCTAAGATTTCTTTTTGGTTATTTAAAAGGAGATTTGTCAAGATAAATCATTAACGAATTGATCTTTCTTGATCTTTTATATTAATATCTTTTATATCATGATTTTCATATGACACCTTTGTATTTATGTGATGCTTAGAGCATTGATGTAAGAAGGAAATGAATTGCACCATTATAAAATTCCCTTCTTTTTTTTTCTTGTTTACGATGAAAAAGGGGAGAAAGAAAATCGCTAGCATCTTAAGAAATTGATAAATCTATTTATGTCATTTTGAATATCTTGAAAATGATTTTGATGATTTGATGATTTGAATCTAAATGAGATTTTTCTAATCGAATCATAAACCGTCCCTTGATTTCTTAACTTGAGATTTTTTTTATGAATCAAGATCTCTTACTCTTTATTCTTGTATGATTCTTCCATTTTGTTTAAGAGAAAATTTTCTATATGAATCATGTCTTTTGGTATTCAAATAATCCTTGATATTATATCTTTCATGTCATGATTTACGATGGGCTATATAGAAAGAGCGACGATATATCTAATGCCAATCGCATAGCTAAGCAAACTTAGCTTCATGAACTAGGCTAAGCCTCACTTATAAGTTGGGCTGAGCCTTACCATTTGAACTAGGTCTTGCTTGGCTCGCGAGTTGGTCCTAGACGTATGAGTTGGGGTCGTATCTAACCACATGGATTGGGACGTACCTAGCTGCATGAGCTAGCCAATGCGTGACCATATAGTTAGGTCATACCTTACCATATGAGTTGGGTCATACATGGTCACATGTATTGGATCGTACCTAGCCACATGAGTTGGCCCATGCCTAGCCACATGATTGGGTCGTACCTTACCACATGGGCTGAGTCATACATAGCCATATGGACTAGATCGTACTTAGCCACATGGGTTGGGTCATGCCTAGCCACATGGGTTGAGTTGTACCTTGTCATATGGGTTGTCTCTTATCCGGCCATATAGGTTGGGTCATGCCGAGTCATATGGGTTAGGTTGTACTTGGTCACATGTGCTAGGTTATACATGACCACATGGGTTGAGTCAATTCGATCTGATCGATCAACTTGATTCAAGTCAGACCCCAATTAGACTCCTCTTATCAAATAAGATTTTAATATTTAAAATTATTAAAGAATGACTTAAATACATTAATTAAAACTTTAAATTCATGATCTAAAATTTAAAACTAATTACATTACAAAAATTCACACATAATTCTTGAAACATAGATATATCTAATTAAATAAATTAGAACTATTATACTAATCCAAAAATAAGAATTTTAATAATTAAATCAATATTAAAATTCACTTAAGCTTGAAAGTTCAATATAAATCAAATAATTAGTCTAACATCAATTATTATTATTTATAAATAATAAAATTTTGAAATTAAAACATCATCATTCATTATAAAATTGTAATAATCTTAATATCCAGATTTCTTCCAAATTCGATAAAATCGATTTTATCTAAATATAGACTTGTAAATCTTTCTTCTGATACTAAGTTTGGTAAATTTGGAGTCTAATTATTCACCCATATTTCTGTTTCATTTAACCCTGTAGATTCTGTAAAACACGGACCATAACTTCTGACCTTTCTATACCGAATTGCCCATAAGTCTTTGTTGGAAACTTCAATTTGCTCAAAACTGATTTCATTAGAAAGCAGACTCATAGATCTTTCTTTTAATACCTAGATTGAAAGATTTGGAGTCCAAACACCTACTCAGTTTTCTATTGAAGTCGGCCCAATGAATTCTATAAATTAGAGATTTGTTTTGTGATATTTGGTTACTAAATTATTTGTAACTCTCGGTCGGAAACTTTAATTTGTATGAAAATTATTTTATCTAAAAATAAATTGAAATATCTTTCTAATGATATATTTCTTGAGTAAATTAAAGTATAATTGATAGTTTTAATCATTTGTTCAATGTGCCTCTCAAATTTTGTCGGAAATCGAGCTTTGGTCGATTTTAACTATTATTGTTTCATTCCCTTTGGAAATTGATTTCACCTAGCATTCTTTCTTTAATTGAGCTTTATATTACTGCTTTGAATCCTTATATGCTCTTGTCCTTAAACTATTTACATTCTTGAAACCTTTTATGTAAAGCTTATATTGTATCACATTGTTTCGTATAGACACATGTATATTTCGTTATTCTGCATGTGCTTCCAATATGTGCCAAAATCCTTATATACTCTTGCCTTTAGTTTCTTTCAAGTTTGAATGCATTTATGAAAGATTATGTTTGCATCGTATTAACTCATAAAGGCACATGTACGTTTCGTTATTCCGTATGTGCTTCCGATATGTGCTAATTTTATTGTTCACACTATCCTTTTGTACTATGGTGTTTGTGGGATACTATGAATCTTTGCTGGAAATGGTAAAGGGAGTTAGGCATAGAGCCTACGATGCTCCATCGGCCCCCTCTAGCTTCACCCAGATGTGGGTGGATGGAGCTCCCAAACGTAGGAGACTTCTGTCTGGTGGTCATTCAGAAATGGATGAATCACATTTTGTCTTTAGTCCCACTGCACATTTTGTATATTTGATATGATATCCAGAGCTTTGGTTATGTTTGTTAGGATCAAGAGCACTAAGAGGGGGGGGGGGGGGGGGGGGGATGAAAGTGTAGCAGAAAACTTTCGATGATTAAAATCGTGTTCGTACGATAAGAGCGATTTTGGTAGGAAATCCGATTCGTAAATGACTTTAACTTGTAACCAAGCAAGATGTAGTTAAAGCAAAGATATAAAGGCAGTTTGCAGTTATGATAGAAATCAGAACGTAAACGCAAACTGAAATATGATGTTCGTACGATAAAAACGATTTACGTCTAAACGCCGATTCGGAAAATGCAGAGCTTGAAACACGATCGTATATGTGCAGAAGGCAGTAAGCTTTTGAAGAGGTTTGCAGTAAAGATAAGATGCTCAAAGTAAATGCAAACCGAGATTTAGAGTGGTTCGGTCAATCTTGACCTACTCCACTTTTGGCTTCCTCCACCGACGAGGTCACCGACATCAACTAGGGGCCTTCCTTCAATAGGCGAAGGCCAACCACCCTTTTACAGTTTCACTCCTTTTGACGGGCTTAGGAGACAACCCTTACAGAATTTTCTTTCCTCTCTTATCAGATTAGAACTTGGAAGAAAAGAGGAAGAAGAACTTTCAAATCATACAACACTTTTGAGCTCTAAAAATCACAAAGTAAAATCAGAATTTCGGTGGTTTCTGGGTTCCCTTTCAGTGCTGAAAGGGTGGGGTATTTATAGGCCCTAACCCAGTTTGAATTTGGAGCTCAAAACTGTCAATTCCCGGAATTTCGGGATCTGGCGGTTGCACCGCCTGACTGGGGCGGTTGCACCGCTTGGTAGAGCTCGAAGATTGAGCCTCTAGGCGGTGCCACCTCTTGTCAGGGGCGGTTGCACCTCCTGCCAGAGCTCGAAGACCGAGCTTAGGCGGTGCCACCGCCTAACTGAGGCGGTTGCACCGCTCAGCCAGAGCTCGGAGACCGAGCCCAGGCGGTGCCACCTCTGTTAGGGGCGGTTGCACCTCCTGCCAGAGCTCAAGTAGTGCCACCGCCTGGCAGAAATCAGGGTCCGAATGGGTTGATCCATTTGGCCCAATTTGGGTTTTTCAGGGGCCCAATTACCCCAAGATTAAGTTAATGGGATCACCTCCCATTTCCAACTTAATTATTGTGCTAACTACGATATTTCCTAAGATATTTACTGCAACTTGCTCCGGTGCGTCAATCGCTTCTTCCCGCGAGCTTTCGACAAACTTCCGTCGATCATCCGACGAACCCTCGGTGATGCTCCTGCATACTTCCGGCAAACTCCTGGACTTGCGACGATCCACTTGGCGAGTTCCGATGAGCTTCTTTGGCAAGCTCATGGACTTCTCGGATTTGTTCCCGCAGAACCTCCGACGACTGTCCGAACTTCCGTCGAACTCTCAAACTCCCAACGTGATCTTTGTCTTGATTCCGGCGCAACTCCTGCTGCATATCTTACTTTCATCATAGTTAATCCTGCACACTTAAAACAAAACTTCGATCGAGACAATTAATCCTAAGCAATTAACCAAGTTGTCAGGCATATCATTGGTCCCTCGACGCTTCGTCCGATTCTTCGGCGCATCGTCCTCTCCTATAGCCTATTGCCCAATCGGCCAGTTGACTCCGCAACTCTGATATCTTTGGCACAATACCTGCTCTTCTTGGCCCGATGCCCGAGTCCATGGCCCGAAGCCTTCTGTCGATACGTCGACCGATCCACCGGCCCGACGTCCAATCTTCTGCCATGTTCCTCCGGCACAACATGATTTTTCTGCTTTAATTATCTCATCCTGATCAAAGCATCCTGCATCACTCAAAACATAGATTAAATCATAAACATATATCAAGTAGTTTCATCATCAAAATACGAGATTCAACAATCTCCCCCTTTTTGATGATGACAACCACTTGATGACGGAGTTAAACTTAACTCCCGGAGTTTAAACAAACTCCCCCTATCAATATGCTATATTGATAGAACCTTGAATTCAAACTGAATTCAAGTCATTGCAATATTCATCATGAATACTTGCAACACGTCATCATGAACTTATGCATAAACTTATGCATAACATCATACTTCTCCCCCTTTGTCATCAACAAAAAGGAGAAGTCCAACTATTCTTGTGTTTGGAATATTAGTTTAACTTATTGCATGAAAAACATAATATTAAGTTTTATCATCATGCAGTTTTGAAGCCAAAAAATTTAGCAAATGTTACATCATGCTTAGAACATTCAAGCTATCAAGTTTTAGATATGCAAGTTTTACAGCATACAAGATAGCACTTTTAGAACATGCAAGCTAGCAATGTTACAACATTTTAGAACTTGCAAGCTAGCAATTTAGAGATGTTCAAGAAGGCAACTCTTGCTTCTTGAAATATGCAAGTTGCAAGCTAGCAAATTTTTGCTTCCTTTGCAATGTTTGAGCTCGCAATTTTGCTTCCATTGCAAGGTGTAAGTTTAGCATGTTTAATTTTCTTGAGATAGCAACTATTTGCTTCTCTTTATACTACAAGCTAGCAATTTTTACGATATGCAAGTTTTACTACATACAAGCTAGCGAAAATTTCGAAAGCAAATGCAAGATAGCTTTATTGTGTAAGCGTATGATTCTTGCTTCCTATTGCAATGTGCAAGTTGTAAGTTTTGCTTCTTGAGATAGGCAAGATAGCACTTTTACAATTTTTGTTTGGCAAGCTTGTGATGTTCAAGATAACAAGCTCTTTTTTCTCTTTTGAGAAGTGTCATTTTTGCTTTCTTTGCAAAGTACAAGCTAGCAAAATGCCAAACTAGCAAGAGATAATGTTTTACATGAGGCAAGCTGGCAAGTGTTACATTTGCATCTTCTCTTTAGAGGAGTGTAATTTTTGCTTTCATCTTGAATTGTGTAAGCTAGCTAGTTTGCCTCTTTCATGATGTCCATGCTAGAAATTCTTGCTCCCCCTTTGTCATTGTTAAAAAGAAGGGAAGACCCTTTTTTTCAATTTTCAGATTATGACAAAGGTAAGTATCAATTTTATTTGTGCATCATTATATATTCAAATTAAAACATACACAATTTCAAAAACCTTATTTTTCATGCACGATACCGAAAAATAAATCAATCATCATTAATGGGTATATCATACATGATACTCAAACATTAAAATTTTAAGCATTTATCAACATGTTGATCATGATACCAAACAGTCATCATTTAAAGCATTCATGATACATATCATATGTAATATATTATGTATATCATTATCATAAGTATTGCATGCATCATTTCAAATTCATGAATATTTCATCATTGCATGCATCATGCCAAATCATAAAATATACAATCATCATTAATGCATGATTCCCAATCATCATTTATTTTGCAATATGATGGTACCAAATTTGTCAAATTACATTCTACCATACATGATCGAAACTTCTTATTTGTATACATCAAAATAAATTAATGAATATTTCATGTATTCTTATCATCACATAAGGAATATCAAGAAGAATTATTAGGTGATGAGATTAACATTTCATGAATACAAGGAATTGCATAAAAATCGTATCATGAAAGATTAGAACATGTGAATACCAAAAGACATGATTTCTTTTTGAAAAACCTACTCCATAATTAATCAAAAGAAAATCTTAGGAGAACGATTAATGAAAAAATCTTGATTCATAATAAATCTTAATTTGCAAATATCACGGAACCAAGATCATGATTTTGGATAAAACTCATTCAAATTCAAATCACCAAAAATCAATTTTATGGTTCACAAAATTCGTAACATAAGTAGATTCATGATTTCATTGATAATATATTTTCCCCTTTTTTAAGTATTTTATTTTAAGTGATTGATTTCATGTTAGCATGTTTTTTCATTTATGTTAAACATGCATCAACGTTTAGGATCGAAAAATGAATTTCATCATAAAACCATCAAGATCAATAGATTCTCAAAAATGAACTATTATGATCAAGAAAATCCGAAAATGAAATTTAACACTTTCATGCATTCGGACAAGGTTTTGCTATAGATTTTCAAGTTTAATCATGAAGATAAAACATGCTCATGATCATAAAAAAATTTGTATCCAAAACACATAATTTCCAACATGTTATTAAGGCATGTAATAGTATAAAATCATCATGGCAATTAAGTGATTTGAACATTGAATCAAGAAAGTCCGAAAAATAATCTTAACAAGTTCATGCATTCAAGCACATTTTTGCCATAGTTTTTCAAATACACTCATGAAAATAACACATGCTTATCATCATGTATAGCTTAAAATCTCATGCATAAAATTGTTAATCAAAATATTTAATATTACATCATTATGCATTTCTTCAAATCAAACATGATTTTTTTTAATCAAAATCGAGAAATAACAATGGAAATCAACGTAATACACATTATTACTTCTTAACCATAATTTCATATTTTCAATCAAAATCATTTTATTTGTTTATCATAAAATATGCAATATTATCATTTTCGAAATTACTTAGCATGATCATAATTTTTTTTTTAAAAAACATGTAATTTTTAAGAAAATTAATTCTAAACTAAAAAAGAAAATACATCATGAGAGCATCAAGTAATTTCAAAATAAATTATGGGGATTTCGATTACCTCATCATTGAAAGCGGTTAAGGCATAGTTTGCCACCTCGTCTTTCTTGATTTTCTCCTCGTCTTTGGAGGAGCTTGATTCATCCCACTTTGTGTTCTTCTTCTTTGGCCTCTTCCTTCGTTCAAGTTTATTGTTTATTTTAGATTTTTATTTAATAAACTTATTAAGATTTAGTGTTATGTTTTCCAATAAGTGTAATCAAGAAATCAAGAAAACTCTTATTCAAGTTTTCCAATAAGTGTAATCCGATCCGTTAAACAACAGTGGCCGATCCGTTAAACAACAGTGGACGAACAACCGATAAGCCATCTTGAAAGCCATGAAGAGCCATTTCTCTCAGGTGTAAATCCGAAATGAGAAATACCGGGCTCTGATACCAATTGTTAGGATCAAGAGCACTAAGAGGGGGGGGGGGGGTGAATTAGTGCAGTAGAAAACTTTCGACGATTAAAATCACGTTCGTACGATAAGAGCGATTTCGGTAGAAAATCCGATTCGTAAATCACTTTAACTTGTAACCAAGCAAGATGCAGTAAAAGCAAAGATATAAAGGCATTTTGCAATTATGATAGAAATCAGAACGTAAACACAAACTGAAATATGATGTTCGTACGATAAAAATGATTTACGTCTAAACGCCAATTCGGAAAATGCAGAGCTTGAAACACGATCGTATATGCGCAGAAAGCAGTAAGCTTTTGAGGAGGTTTGCAGTAAAGATAAGATGCTTAAAGTAAATGCAAACCAAGATTTAGAGTGGTTCGGTCAATCTTGATCTAATCCACTTTTGGCTTCCTCCACCGACGAGGTCACCGACGTCAACTAGAGGCCTTCCTTCAATAGGCGAAGGCCAACAACCCTTTTACAGTTTCACTCCTTTTGATGGGCTTAGGAGACAACCCTTACAGAATTTTCTTTCGTCTCTTATCAGATTAGAACTTGGAAGAAAAGAGGAAGAACTTTCAACTCATACAACACTTTTGAGCTCTAAAAATCACAAAGTAAAATCAAAATTTCGGTGGTTTTTGGGTTCCCTTTCAGTGCTGAAAGGGTGGGATATTTATAGGCCCCAACCCAGTTTGAATTTGGAGCTCAAAATTGTCAATTCTCAGAATTTCGGGATCTGGCGGTTGCACCGCCTGACAGAGCTCGAAGACTGAGCCTCTGGGTGGTGCCACCTCCTGTCAGGGGCGATTGCACCTCCTACCAGAGCTCGAAGACCGAGCTCAAGCGGTGCCACCGCCTGACTGAGGCGGTTGCACCGCTCAGCCAGAGCTCGAAGACCGAGCTCAAGTGGTGCCACCGCTTGACAGAGGCAGTTGCACCGCTCAGCCAGAGCTCGGAGATCTAGCCTAGGCGGTGCCACCTCTGTCAGGGGCGGTTGCACCTCCTGCCAGAGCTCGAAGACTGAGCTCAAGCGGTGCCACCGCCTGGCAGAAATCAGGGTCCGAATGGGTTGATCCATTCGGCCCAATTTGGGTTTTTCAAGGGCCCAATTGCCCCAAGATTAAGTTAATGGGATCACCTCCCATTTCCAACTTAATCATTGTGCTAACTACGATATTTCCTAAGATATTTACTGCAACTTGCTCCGGTGCGTCAATCGCTTCTTCCGGTGATCTTTGTCTTGATTCCGGCGCAACTCCTGCTGCATATCTTACTTTCATCGTAGTTAATCCTGCACACTTAAAAAAAAACTTCGATCGAGATAATTAATCCTAAGCAAATTAACCAAGTTGTCCGGCATGTCATTGGTCCCTCGACGCTTCGTTCGATTCTTCGGCACATCGTCCTCTCCTGCAGCCTATTGCCCAATCGGCCAGTTGACTCCACAACTCCGATATCCTTGGCACAATACTCTCTCTTCTTGGCCCGATGCCCGAGTCCACGGCCCGAAGCCTTCTGTCGATACGTCGACCGATCCACCGGCCCGACGTCCAATCTTCTAACATGTTCCTCCGGCACAACATGATTTTCCTGCTTTAATTGTCTCATCCTGATCGAAGTATCCTGCGTCACTCTAAACACAGATTAAATCTTAAACATATATCAAGTAGTTTCATCATCAAAATACGAGATTCAACAATGTTTTTCTATACATGCTTTGGATAAGAATGATATGAATGCAACATCAAATATGATGTTTGAGCTTCTGTTTCGTATTTGTTCTTTGATATGCTCTGAAATAGTTCATATGCTGTTGATATGCTCTGAAATATTTCATATGCTATTGATATGTTCCTAAATGCTCCCTATGCCCTTGAAATGTTCATACGCAATTGATATGCTTTGAAATATTTCATATACCATTGATGTGTTCCGAAATATTTCATTTGTCATTAATATGTTCCGAAACATTTCATACGCTATTGATAAGCTTCGAAATCTTTTATTTGTTATGGATATGCTCTGAAATGTTTCATTTGCCATTAGTATGCTCCGAAATATTCCATACGCTGTTGATATGCTCTGGAACATTTTATACACTATTGATATGCTCCGATTACTCTCTATTCTATTCGTTATGAACCAAATATGTTTTGAATGAAATGAAATTATGATTTGTATCTAATGAGATGGTACCCTTGAATCTCTTGTATTCTGCCTTGCATTGTGATACCCTGTTTATTTGAAACTATCCTTTTTCGTTCTGGATATCTTTAATCACTTGCTGGGCTGTTTTTAGCTCACTCCGTTATTATATAAATCTTTCAGGTTAGCTTGTCACTCTTTGAGATGTTTGAATTGGGCTAAGGTAGTGGAGAGCTATTCAGAATTGTGGGCAAGTCTTGTTGGTTGTTCTGTTATTGTTGTATAAGCATATTTTGTATGTAATGAAATGTTGTCGATGAACCTGAATGGATATATAATGTAAAAGTGTTAAAAGATCTCTCTTATTTGGAATTTCGGAATGTTAAGTTTAGTTTACAATGATATAAACTGATGGTAAATGGTTGGAGTTCTTATTGTATAAATTGTTTAGCTTGTGTATTTATAAGTGTTGTTAATATTTTGTTAAGTTGGCTTGGGTTTTAAAAAAATATGAATTATCGAGTGATGTGATATATGATTATAAACTACATTGGTTTTATGGATGTGAATTTGACTGAAATTTTTCTTAGTGTCCTTAAATGTTAGTTTGGATCCTTGATTGATTTGTGATAAAAAAATTAATATTATCGATTTGAGGGGGCATGATAGTAGACACTACCGACTTAATTGAAACTCTGTTTAAAAGGTAAGCTGCATAACCCCAGAATGAGACGGGTAGGTCGACGAAGCTCATCATGGACCGCACCATGTCTAACAGTGCACGATTCCTCCATTCAGATACACCATTGAGCTTAGGTGTATAAGGAGGTGTCCATTGAGATAGAATCTCATGGTTCTTGAGGAACTGGGTAAACTCTGTACTCAAGTACTCACCTCCTCGATTTGATCGAAGAGTCATGATAGTTTTTCTAGTCTGGTTCTCCACTTCATTCTTATACTCTCTAAATTTCTCAAAAGCCTCGGACTTGTACTTTATCAAGTACACATATCCATACATTGAGAAATCATTAGTAAAAGTAATAAAGTAGGAGTAACCACCTATGACATAAGTTGACATGGGTCCATAAATATCACTATGTATAAGTTCCAACAATTCAGGGCTTTGTCTCTAGTTCCACTAAATGAAGAGTTGATCAGTTTTTCACGAAGGCAAGGCTTGCAAATTATATATGACTTATAGTCGAATGGATCTAGATATTCATCCTTTAGCAACTTTTGAATCTTTCCCTCATAGATGTGACCTAGCTTACAATGCCACAAGTATGCACTATTCACCATATCTTGTTTCCTCTTGGATATCCTTACATTCTCGATATGTGGAGCAGTGTCTAGCATAAACAAACCATTATACAATATTCCTCTCATGATGATCTCATCATCTAATAATATTGAACAACCATAGTTCTCAAAAACTAATTTATATCCACTAACTATCAAACATAAAATGAAAATAAAGTTTTTGATTATAGAAGGTGTAGGGAAATCTAAGGGGTGACATCACATGCTCAGCGGAAGAACATACAACAAAATTCTCCAATTTTCCAAAGATATGTTTATCGTCGTGCAAAGATCGATGTGTAAAATCTGCAAAATAAAAAATTACGTATATAAAAGATTGTGTTTTACCTAAGGAGATCGTATATCCCTGAATCTCTGTAGATATATAGGAGCGAATGAAAGAGGTCAAATGTCCTCCTCTCTAGCGGTAATCCACACAGCAGGGCTGCAACAACACTTCTCAAATCTCCACACTTGCTATCTGAGGAGGAGAAGGGTAGCTAGGAAGCCCCAGCCTATGGGTCTTTAGTTCCCTCCTATTTATAAAGGCCCCCACTTAACCCTAATGGATCCTACCCTATTAGGTACTAAATCTCCATCCAATTACCCAAGCCTCTTAGATTAGTGGGTCTTTACTCAATAATCTCTTATTGGATATCATCTATGGGATCCAATAATTCAAGGGCTTATTGGATATCCAATAAGATAGGGGCTCTAGCGGATATCTCACATCCGAACCTCTACTCATCGCAATACCTACCATATGTGTGTGACCCTCTAGGCCCAATATCGAGTAGGCCGTGAGTCATACATGTTAGAATACCTTTTGGATCAGTGAATTATTATCTCCATAATAATTCACTCGACTCATCGATTGTAGACGTACTAGGCCACTACGCCGTAGTCCCCAGATGATACAGGGGAATCCAATCATTTGGACCTATCTATTCTCAGTTATTATGTACCTAAAGTCCCTTAACCATCCAATATCCCAAAGACCATATACCGAGCATAGTGCTATTAGACCCATACGATTTCTCTTCGAGTCTCGCTCTAATCGGATTCTCTCGAAGAATATATAGGATATTCCTCTATGCAAGAATACATAGGATATTGCTGTTAGGCCAAGGATTTATCTGAGCAAGAATACATAGGATATTTCTCTCATGATACTAAGAGCGGATGATCCTCTATCGACACTTAATAGCCCCGTAAGGTTAGCTGCTACTCCCAATGACCGATTATACTATATCTGAAACTTCCAAACCTATAAGTCTGGTATCAAAGAGTGGAGTACTCATACGGGACATTCTTGGTATCTCAAGTCTAAGGACCAGATACACTACTGGGACTACGGAATTTCTGTTTGACAATAAGGTATCATCAACCATCCAACATTCCGTGAGCGGATCAATTAGTGAACTTATTATCTAGTGAGTACATGTATTGTATCCTTAGTGTCCCCACACGAGCAGCTATGAGACCAACTGTCTCCATTATATGGACGGGTATACAACACACTAGTTTGTTTGGTTATCTCGATGTCCCTCTTGAGTAACCTATGACCAAGATTATTTAGGGTCTATGTTTAGGGTCTATGTTTAAAGGATTATCTCGACTCCAGATCTGTGATGAACTTCTTCATCCAGACTCCCTCCTTTAATGCCTCTACCATAACAATATACTCCACCTCTATGGTCGAGTCAGCAATAGTATCCTGCTTGAAACTCTTCCAACATACTGCTCCTTCATTCAGGGTGTACATATACCCCGAATTAGACTTGTTATCATCGACATCGAATTGGAAACTCGAGTCCATGTAGCCTTCAACCCTGAGGCTACTACCTCTATATATCAGTAAAAGATCCTTTGTCCTTCTCAATTACTTAAGGATACACTTTACTGCTTTCCAGTGCTCTAAGCCTGAATCTATCTGATACCTGCTCGTGACACTCAGAGCTTGCACTAAATCAGGCCTGGTATATACATGATAGACCCTATTGCTGAGGCATAGGATATCCTATCCATGTTCGCCCTTTCTTTAAGAGTCTTTGGGGACATATTCCTAGAAAGCAATATCCCATATCTCATCGGTATGAGACCTCTCTTGGAATTTTCCATGCCAAACCTTTTGATAATGGTGTTTTAGAACCCTAGCAGATTCTAAGGTTGGGGTTGATCTCTTTAGGGGATCGGCCTCCTTGGAATTCTATAGGAGTTCCCTCCTCCAAGTTGTTGCTCAAAGGCTGCTAAAAAGATTCATCTATTCCTTCTCATATGAGGATGAATACATGACTATTTATAGGGCTTCTAAACCCCAACTCCTAATAGGACTCCTACTCAAGACTCCTACTTAAACCCAACTCCTAATAAGACTCCTACTCTAAGAGGCAACCTCCCAACTAACCCTAACCCTAGCCAGCCTCTTTACCTCTTTAATAGGGGTTGGCTAAGTAGGTTTTACATGAATACCCCTTTTAATAAAATTCAATTAGGACTCTCCTAGCTAGAGTCCTAACAGACCTGTCCTCTTCAAATCAGCCTTGTCTTCAAGGCTGACGATCCATGAATTCTGAGAATTTGATCTTCAAGTGGACATAGTTCTTCTAAGTGGCATCTTCTACTGGTAGGTTCACCCACTGTATTATCACTTCAATAGTGGGTCATCGTCGTCGAATCACGATCTGTCAATCAATAATGGGACTTAGTTGGGTCTGGAATTCTCCATGGGTAGTCATATTTGGTAAATGGTTTTGGGCTATCTCGTTTTGTCCTAGCTTAAGCTTTAAACACGACACATGGAAGACTGGATAGATTCGGGAGCTAGCGGGTAAGTCCAATCTGTATGCTACTGCTCCGATGCGCTCCAAAATTTGGTAGGGCCCATAGAACCGAGATGAAAGCTTCATAGATGCTACGGTCTGGATTGATGTTTTCTTGTATGGCTGGAGTCGTAGGAGGACCCAATCTCCTACTGAAAATTCTCTTTCGCCTTTGTGTTGATTATATTATTATTTGATCCTTGCTTGGGCTGTAGTGAGATTATTTTTTAGTAACTTTAGCATTTTATCTCTGTCCTGTAGTTCCCTGTCTACTTGTTCTACTTTAGAGTTGCCCGACACATATTTTAGGATCACAAGAGGAGGTCGGCCATACATATCCTCATAGAGAGTAAATTTTGTGGATGAATGATAAGTTGTATTATACCACCACTCGGTCCAGGGAAGCCGCTTTGTCCACTCTTTTGGACAGTCACTAGTGAAGTATCTAAGGTATATCTCCAAGCACCTGTTCACTACTTCAGTATGGTCGTCGGTTTGTGGGTGATATACCGTACTTATTTTCAATTTAGTGTCCTACATCTGGAATGACTTTGTCCAAAATCTGCTTGTAAAGACCCTATCACGATCACTTATAATAGATCTCAGCATCCCATGCAATTTTACTATATTCTCCATAAAGATTCGAGCAATACTAGAAGTAGTGTAGGGATTACGAACATCGCAAAAGTGAGCCTGCTTTGTAAGGCGATCAACCACGACAAGAATTGTACTTTTTCCTTATTATGAGGGTAGCTCTTCGATGAAGTCCATTGATATATCAGTCCATATTAAGTCCGAGATGGGTAGAGGTTGTAGCTTTCCAGGGTATACCACTCTCTCGCCTTTATGTCGTTGACGTACATCACATTGTGCCACAAATTTAGCAATAATATTTTTCATCCCTACCCAATAAAATTTTTGCTTAATTCTCTTGTAGGCTCTAAGGAACCCAGAGTGCCCAACCATAGGTGTGGAATGCATCTCTTGAAGGATGGTCTTTATGCAAGTAGAATTTGGCACAAGAACAATGCGTCCCTTATAGCGCAATTCTTTTGAGTCCCAACTGTAATGAGTCACGGAGCTTAGTGCTTCCTCCAATTTTTTTATGATCTTACTAGTATAAGCGAGGGGGCGGCCATCTTGCATTAGTACAGCACTAATTCTGACTCCGGAGGCAACGGCTTCAATAACAAAAGTCTTGCCGAAGTCGGGTAGCGCTAGTATGGGCGTTGTCATCATTGCGATTTTAAGTTCGTCGAAGGTGGTGGTGGCTTTATTCAACCATTGGAAAGCATCTTTTTTCAGAAAGTAAGGGGTGCACTAATCTTTCCATAGTTTTTCACTAACTTACGGTAGTAGTCTGTTAAACCGAGAAAGCTGCGTAGCGATTTTATGTTTCTCGGCGTCGGCCAGTTCTGCATTGCTTCAATTTTGGAGGGGTCCACTGCTACACCTTCCTCTGATATGATATGTCCAAGATATTTCACCTTCTGTTGAAGAAAGCCACACTTCGATTTTTTGACAAAAAGAACATGTTCTCGTAAAATCGTCAAAACAAGTCGTAAGTGCTGAAAATGACTTTCAAGAGAAGGGTTGTAAATAAGGATATCGTCGAAGAAAACCAAAACAAACTTATGAAGATAATTCCAAAAAATATCATTCATAAGGCTCTAGAAGTGGAGGGAACATTGGTGAGACCAAAGGGCATTACCAAAAATTCGTAGTGGTCGTTGTGTGTTCGAAAGGCGGTTTTCAATATGTCTTCTTCGCACACTCGTATTTGATGATAACTGGATCGAATGTCTAGCTTTGTGAAGACTAGTGCTTCCTTTAATTCATCAAGAAATTCATCTACTACTGGAATAGGGTATTTGTCCTTGACGGTTATGCTGTTGAGAGCTCGGTAATCAACACACATTCGCCATGTTTCGTCCTTTCATACAAGGAGCACCGGTGAAGAGTAGGGTTTGCAACTTGGCCGAATAACTTCTGTTTCGAATATCTCTTTTACAATCCTTTTAATTTCATCCTTCTGGAGATATAGATACTGATATGGCCGAGTATTTGATAGAAGTTTGCTTAGAAGAATCGATATATAATGATCATGTCGACGGGTAGGATGTAGGTTGCGTGATTCATCAAATATATCTGAAAATTCAGCAAGCAAAGGAAGTAGGTTTGAATCTTTAAATTTTGTTGGCTCTCCTTTAGTTTGCTACTCAAGTTGTACCAAAAAGCCGCTGCATGCTTTGTGCAAAACCTTCTCCATTCATTGTGTGCAAATCGTCATTTTGTCACCCCCACGTTTCCCATGCAGTATCACATATTTCCCCTTACTGTAAAATTTCATAATTAGTTTTATAAAATTTCAGGAAACATCACTTAATGTCGTCAGCTATTCGATGCTGAGCACGACCTCATAATCATCAAGAGGGAGGAGGAAGAAATATGCAATTATCTCTTGATCCTATAGCAATAGTTTCACCCGCGGGCACTTATGATTACACTTAAAAATTTGTCCATCGACAACCTTAACGTCAAACCTGCTGCAATTCTTGATAGGTAAGGCCATCTGGATAGCAACCTTGCTATTCATAAAATTATTAGTGCTCCCAGTGTCAATAAGAATAGTGATAGGTTGTTGCTTCAGAAGTCCTCTCACTTTTATCGTTTGCGGGTTTGCGTAACCGGCAAAGGCATGCATCGTAATATCGACCGGCTTTTGTTCTTTATCCGTGACCTCTTCCTTATGCTCCTAGACCTCCTCCTCCATGTCTTCAAGAGGTTTAATCAATAGGAGGCGGCCCCTTTTGCAGCGATGATCATGGTTCCATGGCTCGTCGCAATGCCAACAAAGACCCTTTGCTGATCGGTCACATAGTTCTTCTCATGTCATTTTTTTTTACAATGAAGGATGGCTGGGAGTAGAAGGAGGTTTATATGCCATGGGCCTAGGAGAGATTCTCATCCTCCGAGCATATTGGTTGAGCTATTCTTCTTGTATTCGAGTGAAAGAAATCGCAGCTATCACAGTATAGGGCTGTCGTGCCTTAACCTCCCCTTTTATCTCTAGCTTGAGTCCTTCGATGAATGTTCCTAACAATTGATGGTCAGTCCAATCACGAGTAAGGTAGGAGAGTTTCTCAAACCTAGTTTGGTACTCTTGAATCGTATAGGTTTGTCGAATCTTTGTGAGTTGGCCATTGATATTTTTATACTCCGTAGGTCCGAAAGGATTCAACAGTGCATTCTTAAATTGATTCCACATCGAAGCCCCATGATTGTATTCCAACCAATTATACCATTAAATAGCATCTCCTTCAAGGTGGATGACAACAATTTCCAGCATAACATCATCTGACGTTTAGTAGCAGTGAAAGTAATATTCGGCGCACGAAATCCACCCCGCCGGGTCTCCTTCTTCCCATCGCGGGAAGTCCACCCTCATGCGTGGCTGAAGCATGTCCAAGGGCTGTCCCTCCTTCTCTGGAGGCCTCTCTGAACTCTCTTCTTGCTGAAATTTGGTTGGACTCGGTGGTTGTCCAATTTTGAATTCTGCAAACAAAACGTGCAATTTGTCCTCCAAGCGTGATTCAAGCCGCAATTCAATCTGAGATTCCCATGTTTCAAATTTAGGATCAATTGGATCTTGAGAAGCCATAGAGTATGCCTGTAGATCATAGATGTTCCTATCTTTTTTTTGTTGATGGGTTACTGGCATGGGGTGGTGGAAGGTTAGGAAAAATTGAGGATCACTGAAAGGTACTATAGCAGATTTTTACGTCTAAAGTATAGCAGCTTGGACATAAAAGGTTAATGGTTTATATTGAGAATTTTTTGACAAAATAAAAGGAAAATATGCTATTAGGAAGTGTTAAAGCTGTCATAAAAAAATTGTAGAGATTTGGATATAAAAAACACAGTAGCAAGATCAAATAAATTGTGTTATGCGATTGGAATTCTGCAATGCATATAGCAGCTTGGATGTAAAAGATAAGTGATTTATATTGAGAATTTTTTGACAAAACAAAAGGGAAATATGCTATTAGGAAGTGTTAAAGCTATCGTAAAAAATTTGTAGAGATTTGGACATAAAAAACACAGTAGCAAGATCAAATAAACTGTGTTATGCGGTTAGAATTCTGCAATACATATAGCAGTTTAGATGTAAAAGATAATTGGTTTATATTGGGAATTTTTTACAAAACCAAAGAGAAATCTGCTGTTAGGAAGTATCAAAGCTATTGTAAAAATTTCGTAGAGATTTGGATAGAAAAAATATAATAGCAAGATCAAACAAACTGTGTTATGCGGTTGGAATTCTATAGTGCATCTTTCATTGTAGAGATAAAAAACTTTGCAATGAAAAGTTTATGTAGTAATATAGGAATGATCTTTTTAGATTTTTGAATAAGAATAACTAAATTTCAACAATAGTAAGGTAGGAAACCAGAACCTGTTACAATTCACGAGGTGATCAAAGGATGATTCACGGTGGTGGAGATGACGATGAAATTCGGCAATGATCTTTTAAGTAATTGTAGGAATTGCTTTGGGCGGTTGTGGAGGGCTGATGGATGGCTGTGGAAGGGCAGCGAGATGCCAAGAATGCTGCTCTGAGACCAAGTATTAGAACCCTAGCAGATTCTAAGCTTAGGGTTGATCTCTTTAGGGGATCGGCCTCCTTGAAACTCTATAGGGGTTCGCTCCTCTAAGTTGCTGCTCAAAGGCTGATAAAATTATTCATCTATTCCTTCTCAAAAGAGGATGAATACATGACTATTTATAGGGCTTCTAAATCCCAACTCCTACTTAAGACTCCTACTTCTAACCAACTCCTAATAAGACTCTTACTCTAAGAGGCAACTTCCCAACTAAACCTAACCCTAGCCGGCTAGGTAGGTTTTACATGAATGCCCCTTTTAATAAAATTCAATTAGGACTCTCCTAGCTAGAGTCCTAATATGGTGTCTATGTACCTAGATTGGGACAAGCCAAGCATCCTCTTGGATTTATCTCTATAGCTCCGAATCCCCAATATGTAAGATGCTTCCCCTAAGTCTTTCATTGAGAAGTGTCTGGATAGCCAAGCCTTTACTGTGGATAGCATTCCTACATCATTCCCAATGATTAGGATGTTATCTACATATAACACCAAAAATGTGATAGCGCTCCTACTCACCTTCCTATACACACAAGGCTCATCTTTGTTCTTAACAGAGTCATAAGATCTGATCGCCTCATCAAATCTTATGTTCCAACTTCGGGAAGTTTGCTTTAGTCCATAGATGGTCCTAAGCAATATGCACACTTTATCTGGACTATCCTTGGATGCGAATCCCTCAAGTTGTATCATATACACCTCCTCGAGGTTGTCATTGAGGAATATGATTTTCACATCCATTTGCCAGGTCTCATAATCATAGTGTGCTACAATAGCTAATAAAATTTGGATGGATCATAGCATGACTACGGGTGAGAAGGTTTCGTCATAGTCAATATCTTGCCTTTGACGATACCCCTTAGCCACTTGCCTTGCTTTATAGGTCTCTACCTTTCCATCTACTCTGATCTTCTTCTTAAAGATCCACTTGCAACCAATGGGTACAATACCCTCAGGTGCATCAACTAGGTTCCAAACCTTGTTAGAGTACATGAAATCCATCTTAGAATTCATGGCCTATTTTTACTTCCCGAAGTCTATACCTGTAATAGCCTCCTCGTAGGTCTAAGGAATAATATCCTCAACATCCTCTCTTCTTATATGTCCCACATATCTCTCAGGAGGATGAGATACTTTGCTTGACCTACATAAAGTCGGAACTTGTGTGCTATGTACTTGAACAAACTCAGGCTATGGAATGATGCTTGAGCTAGATTCTCCAACCTCGCTCAAATCTACCACGCTCCCACTATCTCCACCAAGAATATGTTACTTCTTAAGGAACAATGCTCTCTTGGCTACAAAGACTTTTCGATCCACGAGGTGATAGAAATAATACCCATTAGTTTCATTGGGGTATCTCATGAATATACATCGATCTGTCATGGATTCTAATTTGTCGGGGTTGTATCTTTTGACGTGGGCAAGGCAACCCCAAATCTTAACAACCTTAAGATCGGGCTTCTTCCCTTTCCATATCTCATATAGAGTAGACACCATCAACTTAGTTAGAATTATGTTCAGAAGGTAAGCTGCGGTCTCTAGGGCGTATCCCTAGAATAAGACAGGGAGGTCGACGAAACTCATCATGGACCGCACCATGTCTAACAGTGTGCGATTCCTCCTTTCAGATACACCATTGAACTGGGGTGTATAAGGAGGTGTCCATTGGGACAGAATCTCATGGTCCTTGAGGAACTAGGTGAACTCTGTACTCAAGTACTCATCTCCTCGATCTGATCGAAGAGTCTTGATACTCTTTTCCAATCTAATTCTCCACTTCATTCTTATACTCCCTGAATTTCTCGAAGACATCAGACTTGTACTGTATCAATTACACATGTCCATACCTTGAGAAATCATTAGTAAAAGTAATATAGTAGGAGTAACCACTTATGATATGAGTTGACATAGGACCACATACATCACTCTATATGAGTTCCAACAACTCAGTGGCTCTCTCTCCAGTTCCACTAAATGGAGAGTTGGTCATCTTTCCACTAAGGCAAGGTTCGCAAGTTGCATATAACTCATAGTCGAATGGATCTAGGTATCCATCCTTTAGCAACTTTTGAATTATTCTTTCATATATATGACCTAGCCTACAATGCCACATATATGCATTGTTCACCTCATCTTATTTCCTTTTAGACTTACTTACATTCATGATATGTGGAGTAGTATCTAGCATAAACAAACCATTATACAATGTTCCTTATGCCAATCTCCTAGGCTTTGCTAGAATCTGCAACAAATTACAGATGTGATAAGCACTACCAGTATTCAATACCCATATACTATCACAAAAATCTGACAATTGGAGACTAATCATGAATGTACTTGAAGCCTCTCTAAGCTTTTGTTTCACCCTTTCTGCATGGTACTTTTTGTAGTTTCTCTTCTAGTGCCCATCTTTGTCGTAGTGGAAGCACTGGCCTTTGTCTTTTGCTAGGTTTTTTTAGCAACCTTTGCTTTACCCAATCTTCCCTTACCCTTGCCCTTCTTAAAGGACTTTTTTACCTTTCTTTTCTTTTTGGTCTCACCAGCATAGAAAATTGGCTTCTTTTTCATGATGGTGCTCTTTGCCTCCCTCAACATATTGAGGAGCTTAGGGAGAGTCACCTCAAGCTTGTTTATATTAAAATTCATTATGAACTTAGAAAAGGAATATGGTAAGGATTAAAGTACAAGGTCTACACATAGGTCATCCTCTAGGGCCATCCCTAGACCTGTGAGTTTTTCTATCCACTCAATCATTTTTAGGACATAGTTTTGAACCGGTGTCCCCTCAATCATCCTAGCATGGAAGAGACTCTTAGATATCTCATATCCCTAACTCCTTCCCTATTCCTCAAATAGTTTGCAGAGATGTAGGAGATTGGATCTAGCATCCATCGTTTCATGCTATCTCTATAATTGTCTATGTACTTCACGTAGCGAGCGATCTCGTCCTCGCTTGCCCCTTCCTCGAGCATAGGCATCACTATATCAAGGACATATGTGATTTTCTTTACCGTGAGAATGATTCTCAGGTTGCAGAGCTAATCAGTATAATTTAGACTAGTGAGGCGGTTGACATCAAGTATGTCATCTAAGGGATTTGAATGCGACATATTTCTGAAAATAAAGATATAGCAGAAATAAAGAATATGCAGATTTTACAAAAAAATAAACAATAAAGATAAGGACTTATATCTTAATCTACTCCCACTATTTTCTCATGAATTACACAACTCCCTTCGGTATGTGAATCGAAGACCCTCGATAGATCTCTAGTGGGGATCGGAATCCAATCGGCATCTTAACGTAATCTCGAGTGACTCGATCAATTACGCTAAGCCTGTAAAGATAGGCAACTCTTACCGATCACAACTCCTTGTGATTCCCGTCCTGTTCGACCTCCGAACTACTATGGTCTCGAGGGACTTGACCAATCATGATGTTTGGTTAAGTTAACACCATCGTTATAAGATGAGTTTGATTCGATAATATACCCTCGAGGGACTCGACAAAGCATTCTATGTCCTTAGGTCACTGGTGACATCTCTATGTCATAGGCAAGATAGTGAATCACAAAATAGGTGAGCCTCGAGTGACTTAACCAACTCAACCTATGTTGGGAACTGATTTCTTCCTATAACGATGGAAGGCCACATGGGTCAATCTAATTGACTCACGTTTACCGATTTAATATTCTAAAGAGAGGGGATTTTTTATTTGGTCTCCTAATATGACATGTCACAAACAAACATGTTTAATATATATCTAAATTGTATGCAAATATATATACATATCTAGTGGTGTACAAGTAATCACACATCATATGAGTAATCATACTAGATGGTGTTGAATCTCGTATTTTGATGATGAAACTACTTGATATATGTTTATGATTTCATCTGCATTTTGAGTGACGCAGGATGCTTCGATCAGGATGAGACAATGAAAGCAGGAAATCATGTTGTGCCGGAGGAACATGTCAGAAGATTGGACGTCGGGCCGGTGGATCGGTCGACGTATCGACAGAAGGCTTCGGGCCGTAGACTCGGGCATCGGGCCAAGAAGAGCGGGTATTGTGCCAAGGATATCAGAGTTGCGGAGTCAACTGGCCGATTGGACAATAGGCTGTAGGAGAGGACGATGCGCCGAAGAATCGGACGAAGCGTCGAGGGACCAATGACATGCCGGACAACTTAGTTAATTACTTAGGATTAATTGTCTCAATCGAAGTTTTGTTTTAAGTGTGTAGGATTAACTACGATGAAATTAAGATATGCAGCAGGAGTTGCATCGGAGTCAAGACAATGATAATGTTGAGAGTTTGAGAGTTCGCCGGAAGTTCGGACAGTCGTCGGAAGTTCTACGGGAACAAATCCGAGAAGTCCATGAGCTTGCCAAAGAAGCTCGTCGGAACTCGCCAAGTGGATCGTCACAAGTCCAGGAGTTTGCCGGAAGTCCGTAGGAGCATCACCGAGGGTTCATCGGATGATCGACGGAAGTTCGCCGGAAGCTCGCCGGAAGAAGCGATTGACGCACCAGAGCAAGTTGTAGTAAATGTCTTAGGAAATATCGTAGTTAGCACAATGATTAAGTTGGAAATGGGAGGTGATCCCATTAACTTAATCTTGGGGCAATTGGGCCCTTGAAAAACCCAAATTGGGCCGAATGGATCAACCCATTCGGACCCTGATTTCTGCCAAGAGGTTGAACCGCCCCAGCCAGGTGGTGGCATCGCCTGGGCTCAGTCTCCGAGCGAGACTGGGCGGTGCAACCGCCTCAGTCAGGCGATGGCACCGCTTGAGCTCAGTCTTCGAGCTCTAGCAGGAGGTGCAACTGCCCCTGACAGGAGGTGGCACCACCCAAAGGCTCAGTCTTCGAGCTCTACCAAGCGGTGCAACCGCCTCAGTCAGGCGGTGCAACCGCCAGATCCCGGAATTCCGGGAATTGACAGTTTTGAGCTCCAAATTCAAACTAGGTTGGGGCCTATAAATACCCCATCCTTTCAGCACTGAAAGGGCACCCAGAAACCACCAAAATTCTGATTTTACTTTGTGATTTTTAGAGCTCAAAAGTGTTGTATGAGTTGAAAGTTCTTCTTCCTCTTTTCTTCCAAGTTCTAATCTGTTAAGAGAGGAAAGGAAATTCTGTAAGGGTTGTCTCCTAAGCCCGTCAAAAGGAGTGAAACTGTAAAAGGGTGGTTGGCCTTCGCCTATTGAAGGAAGGCCTCTAGTTGACGTCGGTGACCTCGTCGGTGGAGGAAGCCAAAAGTGGAGTAGGTCAAGATTGACCGAACCACTCTAAATCTCAGTTTGCATTTACTTTGAGCATCTTATCTTTACTGTAAACCTCCTCAATAGCTTACTGCCTTCTGTGCTTTTACGAACGTGTTTCAAAGTTCAGTACTTTCCGAATTGGCGTTTAGACGCAAATCAGTTTTATCGTACGAACATGATATTTCAATTTGCGCTTACGTTCTGATTTCCATCATAACTGCAAACTGCCTTTATATCTTTGCTTTAACTACATCTCGCTTCATCTCAAGTTAAAGTGGTTTACGAATCGGCTTTCATACCGAAATCGCTTTTATCGTACGAATGTTGTATTTCAGTTTGCGCTTATATTCTGATTTTCATCATAACTGCAAACTGCCTTCATAGATTTACCTTAACGTCATCTCGCTTGATCTTAAGTTAAAGTAATCTTAGAATCGGCTTTCACACCGAAATCGCCTTTATCGTACGACCTTTTTTTTTTTATAGTGAAAGATTTCCGCTGCACTAATTCACCCCCCCCACCCCCTCTTAGTGCTCTTGATCCTAACAGATGGATCACACCCTAATGTGATCAAGCCTGAGCCAGTGGGCCTAATCACTCAAATCAAGATCTATGTGTGCGGTGGCATATATTCATGCCCTATGATCATCCATCTCGTCCTCAACGGTTCCGTCAGCATCTCGATGCATCTCCATACGTCGTGATCGTTCGTCTCAACCTCGTGGGTCCCACTATCGCTTCCACGCTCCCGCTACGCCTTCTCATATAATTATAACTTAATCACAAGCACGCAGGCCCGACGATAAATGAGAAATAAATTGGAGGCACGTAGGCCCAAATAATAATAATAATTACATCACATCACATCACATGTACACACACATCACATAGTCCATGATCATCCATCCACATCATACATCACATGTACTCATCATCATCATATAGGACTACTAGATAATAATAATAATAATTAAAATTTTTAATTAACTAATATTTTTTGAATTTTGGGACATATAAGGAATTTTGAGAATTATGAAGGGCACTTTGGTAATTCGAATAGAAAGGATAGACATGAAATTTCTGGAACTCTAAGGGGAAAAGTTGTCCCTTTTCCCAAAAACCCTAATCCCTTCTCTTTCTCCCCTGTTGTGTTGCCGCCGCCGCCACCTTGCCGGTGGCGGCCACTATAGGGGGTGGGGGCACCGCCCTTGCCCGCGGGTGGCTCTGCTAGCGGGCGCATTGCCTGCAGGCAGCCATTGCTGCAAGTGGCTCGCCTAAGGGCCCAACGCCCGTAGGAAGCCGCCGTTGTAGCAGCCTGACGACCGCTGGCCGAAAGCCTGCACGTAGATGGCAACACTACCATTTGCGAGGGCAACAAGGGCAGCAACAATTGCTGCCCTTTCTCACTATTGCGTCAACGATTTTGACATCAAAAGCTTCTCCAAAACATAACACATGTAGTTTAAAATCAATCTTTTGCACGAACAACCTGGATCTGATACCATTGTAGGGAAATCTAGGGGGTGACATCACATGCGAAACGAAAAAACATAAAACAAAATCCCCAAATTTTCTAAAGATATGTTTGTCGTCGTGCGAAGATTAGTGCGCAAAATCTATAAAACCGAAAACTACGTATATAAAAGATTGTGTTTTACCAAGCGAGATCGTATATCCCTGAATTCCTATAGATTTGTAGGAGATGATGAAGGAGGTTAAGCGACCTCCTCTCTAGCGATGATCCACACAGCAAGGCTGCGATGATGCTCCTCAAATCTCCATGCTTGCTATCTAAGGAGGAGAATAAGAGGTGGCAACTAGGAAGCCCCAGCCTATGGGCCTTTAGTTCCCTCCTATTTATAGAGGCCCCTAGTTAACCCTAATGGATCCTGCCCTATTGGGTACTGGATCTCCATCCAATTACCCAAGCCTTTTAGATTAGTGAGTCTCTACCCAATAATCTCTTATTAGCTCTTATTAGATCTTATCTATAGGATCCAATAATTCAAGAGCTTATTGGATATCCAATAAGATAGGGACTCCAACGAAGATTTCATATCTGAACCTCTACTCGTCGCAACACCTACCATATGTGTGTGACCCTCTAGGCCCAATATCGAGCTAGCTGTAAGTCATACCTATCAGAACTCCTTATAGCTCGGTGAATTATAATCTTCATAATAATTCACTCGACTCATCGATTGTGGACGTACTAGGCCACTATGCCGTAGTCCTCAAACGATACAAGGGAATCCAATCCTTTAGACCTATATGTCCTCAATTATTGTGTACCTATAGTCCCTCAGCCATCCAATATCCCAGAGACCATATATCGGGTATGGTGCTGTCAGGCCCATACGGTTTCTCCTCTAGTCTCACTCTAATCAGATTCTCCCATAGAACTCTTTCTCTCTCAATCTGAACGACGTTGGCCAATGATTAATCTAAGCAAGAATACACAGGATATTCCTCTCATGTTACCGAGAGCAGATGATCCTCTACTGACACTTAATAGCCCTCGTAAGGTTGGCTACCACTTCCAATAACCAGTTGTACTAAATCTGAAATTTTCAAACCCATAAGTCTGATATCAAAGAGTGGAGTACTCATACAGGACATCCTTGGTGTCTCAAGCCTAAGGACCATATATACTACTGGGACTACGGAATTACTGTTTGATAGTAAGGTATCATCAATCATCTAGCATTCCGTGAGCGGATCAATCAGTGAACTCATTCTCCTATAAGCACCTGTACTATATCCTTAGTGTCCCCATACGAGTAGCTATTAGACCAGCTCCCTCTATTATATGGATGGGTGTGCAACATACCAATATGTTTGGTTATCTTGATGTCCCTCTCGAGTAACCTATGACCAAGATTATTTAGGGTCTGTGTTTAAAGGTGAATCAGTCTCATTATCATGATCTCATCACGATCCGATTCCCATTGCACAGATCGGAGATTGAGCCCAGGCAGTGCCACCGATTGACCTGGGCGGTTGCACTGCCCAGCTTTCCAGGGAGACCATCTCCTGGGTGGTGCCACCGCCGACCTTGGCGGTGCCACCGCCTGGCAGGAATTCTGGTCTGAATGGGTTGATCCATTCAGCCCAACTTGGGTCTATCAAGGGCCCAATTGCCCCCAGATTAAGTTAATGGGATCACCTCTCATTTCTAACTTAATCATCGTGCTAACTACGATTTTTCTTAAGACATTTACTACAACTTGCTCCGGTGCGTCAATCGCTTCTTTCGGCGAGCTTCCGGCGAACTTCCGTCGATCATCCGATGAACCCTCGGTGATGCTCCTGCGGACTTCCGGCAAACTCCTGGACTTGCGACGATCCACTTGGCGAGTTCCGACGAGCTTCTTTTGGCAAGCTCCTGGACTTCTCGGATTTGTTCCCGCAAAACCTCCGACGACCGTCCGGACTTCCGTCGAACTCTTGAACTCCTAACGTGATCATAGTCTTGACTCCGGCGCAACTCCTGCTACATGTCTTACTTCCAATGTAGTTAATCCTGCACATATAAAACAAAACTTCGATCGAGACAATTAATCCTAAGCAATTAACCAAGTTGTCTGGCATGTCATTGGTCCTTCGATGCTTCGTCCGATTATTCGGTGCATCGTCCTCTCCTGTGGCCTATTGCCCAATCGGCCAGTTGACTCTGCAACTCCAGTATCCTTGGCACAATACCTGCTCTTCTTGGCCTGATGCCCGAGTCCACGGCCCGAAGCCTTCTGTCGATACGTCGACCAATCCACCGGCCCGATGTCCAATCTTCTGACATGTTCTACCGGCACAACATGATTTTTCCTACTTTAATTGTCTCATCTTGATCGAAGCATCCTGTGTTACTCAAAATGTAAATTAAAACATAAACATATATCAAGTGGTTTCATCATCAAAATATGAGATTCAACAATCTCTCCCTTTTTGATGATGACGACCACTTGATGTAGAGTTAAACTTAACTCCCGGAGTTTAAACAAACTCCCCCTATCAATATGCCATATTGATAGAAACTCTTGGATTCAAAAATCCAAGCAGCATGTCATCATAAACTTATGTATAACATGTCAAGTCATCAACATACTTCTCCCCCTTTGTCATCAACAAAAAGGAGTACAACTATTCTTGTATTTGTGATATAAGTTCAACTCATTGCATGAAAAACATAATATCAAGTTTTATCATCATGCAGTTTTGAAGCTAGAAAATTTAGCAAGTGTTACATCATACTTAGAACATTCAAGCTATCAAGTTTTAGATATGCAAGTTTTACAACATACAAGATAGCACATTCAAAGATATGCAAGTTGGCATATTTGCTTTTCTTGAGATAGACACGATATCACATTTTTACAATTTCTTGAGATTTCAAGCTAGCAATTCTCGGTGATGTTCAAGATAGCAATTTCTTCTCTTTTGAGAAGTGGAATTTTTTGCTTTCTTCTTGAATTGTGCAATTTACTTCTTTTGATATAGCAACTTTTTGCTTCCTTTTAGATCACAAGCTAGCAATTCTAGCAAATTTTACATCATGCAAGATAGCAAATTTTTGTGATGTTCAAGTTGTCAAGTTCTTTTCCTTGCAATATGTAAGCTAGCAAATATTTGCTTCCTTTGCAAAGTGCATGTTTCTAAATTTTGCAAGATGAGCTAGCGATATTTCTCCCCCTTTGTCAATGTCAAAGGGAAAACCCTTTGCGTCAATTTCTAAATCATGACAAAGGTAAGTATCAATCTTATCATTATATTTTCAAATTAAAACATGCACATTTTCAAAACCATACATTTCATTTTTCATGCATGATATAAATAAATAAATCATCATTATGAGCATATCATACATGATATTCAAGCATTAAAATTTTTAAGCATTTATCAACATGTTGATCATGATACCAAACATTCATCATTTAAAGCATTCATGATACACATCATATGCAATAGATCATGTACATCATTATCATAAGTATTGCATGCATCATTTCAAAATCATGAATATTTCATCATTGCATGTATCATTTCAAATTCATGAATATTTCATGCATTCATATCATCACATAAAGAATAACAAGAAGAATTAGTTGGGTGATGAGATAAACATTTCATGAATACAAGGAATTGCATAAAGATCATATTATGAAAGATTTAAACATGTGAATACCAAAAGACATGATTTCTTTTTGAAAAACCTCCTCATAAATAATCGAAAGAAAATCTTAGGAGATCGATTAAACAAAAAATCTTGATTCATAATAAAATTTCATGTATCGAATATCGAGAAATCAAGATGATGATTAAAAAAAAACATATCACAAGTTATATTCAAGAGAAAAATCATCATTCATTTTGTCAAATCAACATTTCTTGGGTAAGCATGATATCAAAACATGGTTTCAAATCTTCAACATATAACATGCATAAATTCAAAAATAAAAGGGAGAATGGAAGAATTCAAAGGTACAAAGATTTCAACCATCTCATAAACAAATGAAGGATTAAGTCATGAATCGAAAATTTCATGAATCATTTCGACAAATCTCCTTTTAAATAATCGAGATGATCATCAAGGGAAATCTCATATTATTCCAAGAAATCAAGATCATGATTTTGATAAAACTCATCTCAAATTCAAATCACCAAAATCATTTTTATGGTTCACAAAATTCATAACATAAGTAGATTCATGATTTCATTGATAATATATTTTCCCTTTTTTAAGTATTTCATTTTAAGTGATTGATTTCATGTTAGCATGCTTTTTCATTTATGTTAAATAAAAACATGCATCAACGTTTAGGATCGCAAAATGAATTTCGTCATAAAACCATTAAGATCAATAAATCACAAAAATCAAGAGAATCCGAAAATGAAATTTAACACTTTCATGCATTCGGACATGGTTTTGCCATATGTTTTTCAAATACACTCATGAAAATAACACATGCTTATCATCATGTATAACTTCAAATCTCATGCATAAATTGTTAATCATGGTATTAAAATGTTTAATATTACATCATTATGCATTTCTTCAAACATGATTTCATTTAATCAAAATCGAGAAATAACAATGGAAATCAACATGATACACATTATTACTTCTTAACCACATGTAGCATGATTTCATATTTTCAGTTAAAATCATTTTGTTTGTTTATCATAAAATATGTATTTTTCATGATTATTTTTAAAATTACGAGCATGATCATATTCTTGCATTTTCAAATTTTTTTTAAATATAATTTTCAAGAAAAATAATTATTCTAAAAAAGAAAATGCATCATGAAAAATATCAAGTAATTTCAAAATAAATTAAGGGGGTTTCAATTACCTCATCGTTGAATGTCGTTAAGGCATAGTTTGCCACCTCGCCTTTCTTAATTTTCTCCTTGTCTTCGGAGGAGCTCGATTCATCCCAATTTTTGTTCTTCTTCTTGCATTCAAAGCAAGTAGTTCCATTCTTTTTGCTTTTTAATTTTTGTTTCATTTGTAGTTTAAGTTCACCATCACTTGAGCTTATGCTCGAGTGGTCTTCAAATGTTCTATGTCCCAAATCCTTCCTGTTCTTTGGAAGGTTATTTTGTTCATCATGTGCATTGTGCACCATTTCATATGTCATCAACGAACCAATTAGTTCTTCAAGTGGAAAAATATTTAAATCTTTTGTTTCTTGTATTACGGTTATTTTAGGATCCCACCTTTTTGGAAGGGATATTAAGATCTTGCTTATGAGATCAAAATTCAAAAACAATTTACCAAGAACTGTTAGATTATTGATGACATCCGTGAAATGGGTGTACATGTCGCCTATAGTCTCGCTTGATTGTATTCGAAAAAGCTCAAAATCATGCAATAAAATGTTAACTTTCGAGTCTTTGACTCTACTAGTTCCCTCGTGCGTGATTTCAAATGTTCGCCAAATATCAAAAGCCGTTTCGCACGTAGAAATCCGATTGAACTCATTTTTGTCCAAAGCGCAAAATAAGGCATTCATAGCCTTTGCATTTAAAGAAAAATACTACTTCTCCAAATCCGACCATTTGTTCATCGGTTTAGAGGGAAGTTAAAAACCATTTTCAACAATATTCCATAAATCTAAATTCATATAAATCAAGAAAACTCTCATTCGAGTTTTCCAAAAAGTGTAGTCCAATCCGTTAAACAACGGTGGACGAACAACCGATAAGCCCTCTTGAAAGCCATGAAGAGCCATTTCTCTCGGGTGTAAATCTGAAATGAGAAATACCGGGCTCTGATACCAATTGTTAGGATCAAGAGCACTAAGAGGGGGGGGGTGAATTAGTACAGCGGAAAACTTTCGAGGATTTAAAACTACGTTTGTACGATGAAATCGTTTCCGACGTAAAACCGTTTTCGGAAACTTAACTTGAAAGCGAGTTCGTAAATGAGTGTAGCAAAAGTAATGAGGAAGTAAAGCATATATGGAGGTTTGCAGTAAGGTAAGCTGCAAGAATAAATGCAAACCAGAGAAGACGAGAGTTTATAGTGGTTCGGTCAATCGTGACCTACATCCACTCCTATGATTCCTCTTCCGTTAAGGCCACCGGCATCCACTAACGATCTTCCTTTACTAGGCAAAGATCAACCTCCTTCTTACACCCCTCTTCTCCTTTTACCGGGTTTAGGAGACAACCCTTACAAGCACTCACTCTCCTCTCTTAAACAGAATTCTAACACTTAAGCTAGAGGAGGGAAATTCTAGATATTACAACAGCGTTTTCTCTCTTTTAATCTCTCTATGCTTGTGTATTTTACCCATAGATGGGAGGGAGTGGTATTTATAGGCTCCAAACTAGTTTGAATTCCGAGCTCAAAATTGTCATCTCCCGGAATTTCGGGGTCTGGCGGTTGCACCGCCTGGCAGAGCTCGGAGACTGAGCCTTTGGGCGGTGCCACTGCCTGGCAGGGGCGATTGCACCGCTTAGCAAAGCTCGGAGACTAAGCCTCTGGGCGGTGCCACCGCTTGACCTAGGCGGTTGCACCGCCCAGCTTTCCTGGGAGACCATCTCTTGGGCAGTGCCACCGCCGACCTTGGCGGTGCCACCACTTGACAGGAATCCTGGTCCGAATGGGTTGATCCATTCGGCCCAATTTGGGTCTATCAAGGGCCCAATTGCCCCCAGATTAAGTTAATGGGATCACCTCTCATTTCTAACTTAATCATCATGCTAGCTACGATTTTTCTTAAGACATTTACTACAACTTGCTCCAGTGCGTCAATCGCTTCTTCCGACGAGCTTTCGATGAACTTCCGTCGATCGTCCGATGAACTCTCGGTGATGCTCCTGCAGACTTCCGGCAAACTCCTGGACTTGCGACGATCCACTTGGTGAGTTCCGACGAGCTTCTTTTGGCAAGCTCCTAGACTTCTCGGATTTGTTCCCATAGAACCTCCGACGACCGTTCGGACTTCCGTCGAACTCTCGAACTCCCAACGTGATCATAGTCTTGACTCTAGCGCAACTCCTACTGCATGTCTTGCTTCCATCGTAGTTAATCATGTACATGTAAAACAAAACTTCGATCGAGACAATTAATCCTAAGCAATTAACCAAGTTGTCCGGCATGTCATTGGTCCCTCGACGCTTCGTCCGATTATTCGACGCATCGTCCTCTCCTACGGCCTATTGCCCAATCGGCTAGTTGACTCCGCAACTCTGATATCCTTGGCACAATACTCGCTCTTCTTGGCCCGATGCCCGAGTCCATGGCCCGAAGCCTTCTGTCGATACGTCGACTAATCCACCGGCCCGACGTCCAATCTTCTGACATGTTCCTCCGGCACAACATGATTTTTCCTGCTTTAATTGTCTCATCCTAATCGAAGCATCCTACGTCACTCAAAACGCAGATTAAAACATAAACATATATCAAGTTGTTTCATAATTAAAATACGAGATTCAACAATATATATATATATATATATATATATATATTGCAACAAGCAATATAAAGTGATAAAATTTTAAATAATGTAATAAGCAAAAAGAATGTGTATCATGTCACACGTGTCATAACTCTCGTGATCGGCTTACAAAACACTTATGACTAGCACATGTAATATAAAGTGATAAAATGCCAAATAATATAATAAGCAAAAAGAATGCATGTCATATCACACGTGTTATCATTCATGTGATTGGCTTACAAGGCAACTATGACTAACATATAGATAAATAGTAACTAAGGACAAACATGTCCAATGGATTGGATTCCCTTATATTATCTAGGGATTATGGCGTAGTGGCCTAATAAGTCTGTAGTCGATGAGTCAAGTGAATTATTATGAAGATGATAATTCATTGAGCGAGAAAAAGTTCTGATTGGTATGACTCATAACCAGCTCGATATTGGGCCTAATTGCTCACACATATATGACAGGTTTTGCGATGAGTAGATATTTGGATATGAGATATCCGTTGGAGCCCCTATCACATTGGATATCTAGTAAGCCCCTGAATTATTAGATCTTGTCGATAAGATCTAATAAGAGCTAATAAGATATTATTGGGTAGAGATTCATTATTCTAAGAGGCTTGAGTAGTTGGATGAAGATCCAATACCCAATATGATAGAATCCATTAGAGTTAAGTTGATAGGTACCTCTATAAATAGGAGGGAACCAAATGGGGCAAATTTAGGAAAATCTATGGACGACATCACATAAGTGTTAGGATCGAGAGCACTAAGAGGGGGGGGGGGGGTGAATTAGTGCAGCGGAAATCTTTTAGCGATTAAAAACAAAAGCTGCGTTCGTTCGATAAAAATCAGTTTTGAAGCAAAAGCTGATTCTAAGAAAACTTATGATTAAGTGCAGTTTACGTCTAAACGTAGTTTACGTCTAAACACAATTTACGTTTAAATGCAGTTTGCGTCTAAACGCAGTTTTACGTCTAAACGCAGATTTACGTCTAAACGCAGATTTACGTCTAAACGCAGATTTACGTCTAAACTCAGTTTACGTCTAAAACGTCTAAACACAGTTTGGACAGTTTTACGTCTAAACGCAATTTTACGTCTAGACGCAGTTTCAAAGGGATCTGAACTTAGAAACTCGTTCGTAAAAGCGCAGAAGACAGTTTTGCAGAATCAAGGCGTAAACGTAAACTGCAATGTAAATATCGCACGAAAACACTGGTTTACGTCTGAAAACAGATTTGGAAAGATCAGCACTTAGAAACTTGTTCGTGAAGACGCAGAAGACAGTTTTGCAGAATCAAAACGTAAACGTAAACTGTAATGTACGAAAACACCGATTTACGTCTGAATGCAGATTCTGAAAGAACAGCACTTAGAACTTGTTTGTAAAAGCGCAGAAAGCAGTAGTTATGAAGGAGGTTTGCAGTAATGATAAAGTGCTCAAAATAAACGCAAACCAGAGATTTAGAGTGGTTCGGTCAGTCTTGACCTACTCCACTTTTGGCTTCCTCCACCGACGAGGTCACCGACGTCAACTAGAGGCCTTCCTTCAATAGGCGAAGGCCAACTGCCCTTTTACAGTTTCTCTCCTTTTGACAGGCTCAGGAGACAACCTTTACAGACCTTTCTCTCCTCACTTTACAACTCAAGAACTTGAAGAACAGAAGGAGGAGACTTAAAGGCTTTACAACACTTTTGAGCTCTTAGAATCACAGAAAAGATCAAGATTTCGGTGTAGGTCTGTGTCCCTTCAGTGCTGAATGGGTGGGGTATTTATAGGCCCCAACTCAATTCAAATTTCGAGCTCAAAACAATCAAATCCCGGAATTCCGAGATCAGGCGGTTGCACCTCTTGACTGGAGAGGTTGCACCGTCTGGCAGAGCTCGAAGACCGAGCTCAGGCGGTGCCACCTCTCTGTCAGGGAGGTTGCACCGCCCAGTCTTGCTCGAAGACTGAGCTCAGGCGGTGCCACCTCTCTGTCAGGGAGGTTGCACCGCCCAGTCTTGCTCGAAGACTGAGCTCAGGCGGTGCCACCTCCCGGCTGGGGAGGTTGCACCGCCCAGTCTCGCTGGGAGGCTTAGCCCAGGCGGTGCCACCTCCTGGCCTAGGCGGTTGCACCTCCTGGTGCAATCAGGGTCCGAATGGTTAGTTCCATTCGGCCCAATTTCAGTCTTTCAGGGGCCCAATTGCCCCAAGATTAAGCCAAAGGGATCACCTCCCATTTTCCAACTTAATCAACGTGCTAACTACGATTAAATCTAAGACAATTTCTGCAGCTTTGCTTCGGTGCGTCAATCGCTTCTTCCGGCGAGTTTCCGGCGAACTTCCGTCGATCATCCGATGAACCCTCGGTGATGCTCCTGCGGACTTCCGGCAAACTCCTGGACTTTGCGACGATCCACTTGGCAAGTTCCGACGAGCTTCGCTTGGCAAGCTTCTGGACTTCTCGGATCTGTTCTCGCAGAACCTCCGACGACCGTCCGAACTTCCGTCGAACTCTCGAACTTCCAATGTGATCATGAACTTGACTCCGGCGCAACTCCTGCTGCTTGTCTAACTTTCATCATAGATAATCCTGCACACTTATCTCAACACATAGATTAGACAACAAATGACAATTGACTTCATCATCAAAATCCGAGATTCAACAATCTCCCCCTTTTTGATGATGACAATCAATTGATAATTGAGTTATCCTTAACTCCCCCTGTCTATATGCCATAGTTGAGATAAGTCAATCTTGAATTCAAGACCTAAGAATTCAAGTGACGTATTGATAAGTTAGATCAGTTAAACTTATCAATACTCCCATCATGATACTCATCATGATGTATCTCTTCAAAGATGATGTCAAGGCTTGACATACATCAACAAGTTTGTATGATTGTGTTTATAACTATTCATCATGTAGTTTAAACATTATCATATAAAGCTGTGAAACACTATTACATGATGCACACATTTGAAGTATTCTAGCAACTTTTGCATTTTCTTCACATGATCAATTTAGGGCATAATGCAAACTTCAGCACATGTTCATATGTTCATATATTTCTTGATGATGCAAGGATGGCATAATCATAGTAGTGTTTATCAATTCATATATTTCTCCCCCTTTGTCATCAACAAAAAGCATAGTAATTATGATACCAGGAAAATAAATATTAGCAAGCTTATAGAGGAATTTTTCGTAGATTGCTTTAAAAACTTCTTCCCCCTTTATAAAGATTGCTTTAAAAGCTTATAGAGGAATTTTGGAGTACATACATATCACTTCATCAAATTTATTCATGAAAGTGTACGAGAAAATCTGTTTTATAGCATTCGAATAAATAAGATGCATTCGGACAAGATTTTGTTGCAGATTTTCACATAGAAACATGGCAATCAAGTGATGCAATATAGTCCGAAAAATAATGTTAGCAAGTTTATCTATTCGGACATATCAACATTCCTAATTCTCTTCTTATGAAATCAAATTATTCTTCACTTAGAGGTTTTGTAAAAATGTCAGCTAGTTGATGTTTAGTGTCAATGAATTCTATGGTTACGTCATGATTAGTGACATGATCTCGTATAAAGTGATGTCTAATATCAATATGTTTTGTTCTTGAATGTTGTATAGGATTCTTGGTTAAACAAATTGCACTCGTGTTATCACATTTAATGGGAATATCTTTAAGATTAACTTTGTAATCTTCTAAAGTGTTTTTCATCCATACAACTTGTGCACAGCATGCACTTGCTGCAATATATTCAGCTTCGGTTGTTGATAGTGCAACCGAGTTTTGTTTCTTTGATGACCAGGAAACAAGGGCATGTCTTAAGAATTGACATGATCCTGATGTGCTTTTTCTATCTAATCTACAACCAGCAAAGTCTGCATCAGCATAAGCAATTAACTCAAAATTCTCTGATTTTGGGTACCATAATCCTAGATTTGTGGTACCATTAAGATATCTAAATATTCTTTTAACTGCTTTGAGATGAGATATCTTAGGGTTTGATTGAAATCTAGCACAAAGTCCTACACTGAACATGATGTCTGGTCTGGTTGTAGTGAGGTAAAGTAAACTTCCTATCATACCCCTATAAGTTTTTTGATCAAAGCTTTCTCCACTTTCATCAAGTTCTAACTTAGTGGATGTGCTCATAGGAGTGTTACTAGCCTTTGAGTTGTTCATATTGAACCTTTTTAATACGCTCATGGCATATTTAGTTTGACTAATAAAGATGCCATTGCTTAGTTGTTTGATTTGTAAACCTAAGAAGAATGTTAATTCTCCCATTAAGCTCATTTCGAATTCAAGACTCATAGTTTTAGCAAAAGATTCACAAAGAGATTCATTTGTAGAGCCAAAGATAATATCATCAACATAAATCTGAACAATAAGAAAATTATTTTCAAAATTCTTGATAAATAATGTAGTATCAACCTTGCCTTTTGTGAAGTTATTTTTGATAAGAAAAGAACTAAGTCTCTCATACCAAGCCCTTGGGGCTTGTTTTAAACCATAGAGAGCTTTAGTTAATCTGAACACATGATTAGGGAGGCTATTATTTTCAAATCCAGGAGGTTGTTCAACATAAACTTCTTCGGAAATAAAGCCATTTAAAAAAGCGCTTTTAACATCCATTTGAAATAACTTAAAATTATTACTACTAGCGTAGGCAAGGAGCATCCTTATGGCTTCCAATCAAGCCACAGGTGCGAAGGTTTCTTCGTAATCGATACCTTCTTCTTGGTTGAAACCTTTGGCCACTAATCTAGCCTTGTTTCTAACCACGATACCATTTTCATCTTGCTTGTTTCTAAAAACCCATTTAGTACCAATTACTAAATGGTCATTTGGCCTAGGAACAAGCGTCCACACCTCATTTCTCTCAAACTGATTCAATTCATCTTGCATTGCGATAATCCATGAATCATCTTTCATGGCTTCATCAACGCATTTGGGTTCAATTTGGGAGAGAAAGGCGGCGTTGGCACAAAAATTTTTAAAAGAAGATCGTGTTTGAACCCCCTTTGATGTGTCTCCTAATATTAGCTCCTTAGGATGAGCATCTACATACTTCCAATCCTTGGGTACGGATGTTTCGGAAGTGGATGCATTCAAGTTGCTAGTTGGAGAAGGGGTTTCATTTATGTTTAAGGAATCAAAATTAACATCATCATCAAGATCATTTTTCTTAATTTCGGAAATCTCATTAAAAACAACATGAATGGATTCTTCAATAATTAAAGTTCTTTTATTGAAGATACGAAAAGCTTTAGAAACCGAAGAATAACCAAGAAAGATTCCTTCATCGGATTTAGCATCAAATTTTCCTAAGTTATCCTTTTCATTTAAGATAAAACACTTACACCCAAAGACTTTAAAATATGAAACATTGGGTTTTTTGTTATTCCATAACTCATAAGGAGTTTTGGTGAGTAAGGGTCTTACTAGTACTCTATTCAAAATATAGCATACAGTGTTTACGGCTTCGGCCCAAAAGTATTTGGGTAGGCTGTGTTCATTCAACATGGTTCTTGCCATTTCTTGTAGATTTCGATTTTTTCTTTCTACTACCCCATTTTGTTAAGGATTTCTTGGAGTAGAGAAATTATGGTTATATCCATTGAGTTCACAGAATTCTTGGAAATCGTGGTTTTGAAATTCTCCACCATGATCGCTTCTTATTGACGAAATCATAGAACCCTTCTCATTTTGAACAAGTTTACAGAACTTGGTAAAATATCTAAAGCATTCATTTTTTTGTTTTAAGAAGTAGGTCCATGTATATCTGCTATAGTCATCAACAATGACAAAGGCATATTTGCTACCTCCTAGACTTGATGAAGAGATTGGTCCAAACAAGTCCATATGGATCAATTGTAAAGGCCTAGAGGTGCTTATTTGATTTTTAGTCTTGAAACTACCCTTAATCTGTTTACCTAATTGGCAAGCATCACATACATTATCTTTGATGAACTTGATATGAGGAATTCCTCTTACAAGTTCTTTAGATGATATTTGAGTGATTAGTTTCATGCTAGCATGACCTAATCTTCTATGCCATAGCCAAGCATCTTCATTTAAAACTGAAAAACACATTTCATTACACAAGTCATTGATGTCAATAGTGTATACGTTATTTTGTTTTAATGCAATCATAGACATGTTTTTATGGGGTTTTTCAATGATACAAGCATTGGATTCGAATTTGACAATGTATCCTTTATCACATAATTGACTAATGCTCAAGAGGTTATGTTTTAAACCATCAACTAACAAGACATCTTCAATAAAAAAGTTGGATTTGTTACCTATGGTTCCTTTGCCAATGATTTTACCCTTGTTGTTGTCTCCGAAGGTAACATAGCCTTCATCTATGCTAGAGAGCTTAGAGAATTGAGATGGATCTCCGGTCATATGCCTTGAGCATCCACTATCGAGATACCATCTCTTGCTCCTGGCTTGGGATGGTGTGGGTTTCTACAAGAAAGGATAATTTTTAGGTACCCATTTGCTTTTGGGTGCCTCACAAATAGATCTATATTTTCTATCATGTTGCATAGAATTTGTCATGGTTCCTTTAGGAACCCAAATCAATTTGTTTGGACTTATTTTCTTGAATGGACAACAATGTGTCTTGTGTCCAAATTTGCAACAAAAGTTGCATTTGTTTTGATGTTGAACATGTAAGATGGAGCCTTTTATGAAGGTGGTTGGATTTTGGTGAGAACTTCTCACGAATCCAATTCCATTTCTTTTGGGAACGTGACCCTTATTTGTAAGGATCATGTTTAATGACTTGCTACCAACCTCGAATTTCTTCAAGGTATCCTTGAGTAGCAGGGTTTTCTTTTTGGAAAGTTTCTAAATCATGACATTTGGTACATGAATTTAAACTATCATGACTTTCAACTTTTAACTTGTCAAACTCACAAGTAAGACTATCATGCACCTTTTTCAGCAATTTATATTTTCTACTGATACTCTTGCATTCGTCAAATAAGTCATTGAAAGCATTTAATAATTCATCAAAAGATAAATCAGCATTTAATGAATTCGTTACCTCCTCTCTAATAGCCATTAAGGCGTAATGAGCAACTTGCTCGGTGTTGGACTCCTCTTCCTCAGATGCGCTCGAATCATCCCATGTTGCTTTGAGTGCTTTCTTCTTTGTTATTCTCTTTTTGGCTTGGGGACAATCACTCTTGTAGTGTCCCGGCTTTTTGCACTCATAGCAAATAACTTGATCCTTCTTGGGTTCAAGTTTATTTTTAGTATCATTCTTAAACTTGTTTCTTTTAATGAATTTTTAAAATTTTCTAGTTAGAAGTGCCAAGTCGTCGTCACAGTCCTCATCACTTGAGTTTTCTCTCAAGTGATCTTCAGAAGTTTTGAGTGCCATATCCTTCCTGTTCTTTGGAAGGATGTCTTCTTGCTCTTCATGAGCTTTACAAGTCATTTCGTAGGTCATTAATGACCCGATTAATTCTTCAAGAGGAAAATTTCGCAAATCTTTTGCCTCTTGAATAGCCGTGACTTTAGGATCCCAACTCTTAGGAAGGGATCTTAGTATCTTATTAACAAGCTCAAAATCCGAAAAGCTCTTTCCGAGTCCTTTTAGATCGTTAATGACATCCGTGAAACGGGTAAACATGTCGCCAATGGTTTCACTCGGTTTCATCCGAAAAAGTTCGAAAGAATGTAACAGCAAATTGATTTTTGACTCCTTTACTCTACTTGTGCCCTCATGGGTCACTTCGAGTGTGTGCCAAATATCAAATGCAGTTTCACAAGCTGAAACACGGTTGAACTCGTTTTTGTCAAGTGCACAAAATAAGGCATTCATAGCCTTTGCATTAAGAGCGAAAGCCTTCTTCTCCAATTCATTCCAATCGATCATTGGAAGAGAAGGCTTTGAAAAACCGTTTTCGACAAGGTTCCACAGTTCAAAATCCATAGAAATAAGAAAGATCCTCATTCGGGTCTTCCAGTAGGTGTAGTCCGTCCCACTGAACATGGGTGGACGAGTAATAGAATGCCCCTCTTGGTTTCCGGCATATGCCATTTCTCTTTGGGTTTTAATCCGTTAGAGAGTTAACCTTGCTCTGATACCAATTGTTAGGATCGAGAGCACTAAGAGGGGGGGGGTGAATTAGTGCAGCGGAAATCTTTTAGCGATTAAAAACAAAAGCTGCGTTCGTTCGATAAAAATCAGTTTTGAAGTAAAAGCCGATTCTAAGAAAACTTATGATTAAGTGCAGTTTACGTCTAAACATAGTTTACGTCTAAACACAATTTACGTTTAAATGCAGTTTGCGTCTAAACGTAGTTTTACGTCTAAACGCAGATTTACGTCTAAACGTAGATTTACGTCTAAACGCAGATTTACGTCTAAACTCAGTTTACATCTAAAACGTCTAAACACAGTTTGGACAGTTTTACGTCTAAACGCAATTTTACGTCTAGACGCAGTTTCAAAGGGATCTGAACTTAGAAACTCGTTTGTAAAAGCGCAGAAGACAGTTTTGCAGAATCAAGGCGTAAACGTAAACTGCAATGTAAATATCGCACGAAAACACTGGTTTACGTCTGAAAACAGATTTGGAAAGATCAGCACTTAGAAACTTGTTCGTGAAGACGCAGAAGACAGTTTTGCAGAATCAAAACGTAAACGTAAACTGTAATGTACGAAAACACCGATTTACGTCTGAATGCAGATTCTGAAAGAACAGCACTTAGAACTTGTTTGTAAAAGCGCAGAAAGCAGTAGTTATGAAGGAGGTTTGCAGTAATGATAAAGTGCTCAAAATAAACGCAAACCAGAGATTTAGAGTGGTTCGGTCAGTCTTGACCTACTCCACTTTTGGCTTCCTCCACCGACGAGGTCACCGACGTCAACTAGAGGCCTTCCTTCAATAGGCGAAGGCCAACTGCCCTTTTACAGTTTCTCTCCTTTTGACAGGCTCAGGAGACAACCTTTACAGACCTTTCTCTCCTCACTTTACAACTCAAGAACTTGAAGAACAGAAGGAAGAAGGAGGAGACTTAAAGGCTTTACAACACTTTTGAGCTCTTAGAATCACAGAAAAGATCAAGATTTCGGTGTAGGTCTGTGTCCCTTCAGTGCTGAATGGGTGGGGTATTTATAGGCCCCAACCCAATTCAAATTTCGAGCTCAAAACGATCAAATCCCGAAATTCCGGGATCAGGCGGTTGCACCTCTTGACTGGAGAGGTTGCACCGCCTGGCAGAGCTCGAAGACCGAGCTCAGGCGGTGCCACCTCTCTGTCAGGGAGGTTGCACCGCCCAGTCTTGCTCGAAGATTGAGCTCAGGCGGTGCCACCTCTCTGTCAGGGAGGTTGCACCGCCCAGTCTTGCTCGAAGACTGAGCTCAAGCGGCGCCACCTCCCGGCTGGGGAGGTTGCACCGCCCAGTCTCGCTGGGAGGCTTAGCCCAGGCGGTGCCACCTCCTGGCCTAGGCGGTTGCACCTCCTGGTGCAATCAGGGTCCGAATGGTTAGTTCCATTCGGCCCAATTTCAGTCTTTCAGGGGCCCAATTGCCCCAAGATTAAGCCAAAGGGATCACCTCCCATTTTCCAACTTAATCAACGTGCTAACTACGATTAAATCTAAGACAATTTCTGCAGCTTTGCTTCGGTGCGTCAATCGCTTCTTCCGGCGAGTTTCCGGCGAACTTCCGTCGATCATCCGATGAACCCTCGGTGATGCTCCTGCGGACTTCCGGCAAACTCCTGGACTTTGCGACGATCCACTTGGCAAGTTCCGACGAGCTTCGCTTGGCAAGCTTCTGGACTTCTCGGATCTGTTCTCGCAGAACCTCCGACGACCGTCCGAACTTCCGTCGAACTCTCGAACTTCCAATGTGATCATGAACTTGACTCCGGCGCAACTCCTGCTGCTTGTCTAACTTTCATCGTAGATAATCCTGCACACTTATCTCAACACATAGATTAGACAACAAATGATAATTGACTTCATCATCAAAATCCGAGATTCAACAATAAGTAGCAAAAGAATATAAAACAAAATTCCTAGATTTCCCAAAAAGGTATTTATCGTCGTGCAAAGATTGGTATGCAAAAACCCGTGAAATTGAAAACCACATGTGAGATAGTTATGTTACCTAGGGAGATTGTATATCCCTAAAATTCTATAGATATATGGGATAGGATGAAGGAGGTCAAGTGTCCTCCTCTCTAGCGGTGATCCACATGGTAGGGACTACGAAGACTCTCCTTAAATCGCTGCCCAAATCTCCATGCACCCTTGTTGGCTTAGGAGGAGAAGGGGAGAGGAGAATAGGAGGTGGCAACCAAGAAGCCTAGCCTTTGGCCCTTTGGTTCCCTCCTATTTATAAAGGTCCCCTTGTTAGGATCGGAGCGGCACTAAGAGGGGGGGGGGTGAATTAGTGCAACGGTAAAGTATGATAAACTTTCGATGATTTAAACACTTTCAAAAACTTCGCACTATAAAAGCAACGTTTCGTTTGAAACCGTTTCAATTACGTTTTAACTTGAAGGTAGTAAGCTATTGAAGGGGTTTGCAGTAAGGTAATAGCAGGAAGTAAATGCAAACCAGAGAAGACGGTAGTTTATAGTGGTTCGGTCAATCGTGACCTACATCCACTCCTCCGATTCCTCTTCCGTCGAGGCCACCGGCATCCACTAACGATCTTCCTTTACTAGGCGAAGATCAATGTCCTTCTTACACCCCTCTTACAACCTCTTACAAGTGGTTCACCCCTTTTACAAAGATTTCAATGAAAAGAAAGGAGGTGAACACTCAAGCTATTGAAAACAAGACTTTTCCTAAAGCTTTTCTCAACTTCTAGCTTCTCAAAAGGTTGTATTCTCTGCTGAGAATTGAGAGATATTTATAGGCCCCAAGAGGATTCAAATTTGGGCTCCAAATTTTGGATTCTCTTGGGTTCCCGAGGCTGGCGGTGCCACCGCCCAGTCCGACGGTGCCACTACCGGACCTCTCGGGTGCTGGGCGGTGCCACCGCTTGGTTCTCGGGTTCTAGGCGGTGCCACCGCCTAATCTGGTGGTGCCACCGCCTACACTATTTCAGCTCACTGGTTGCGCTCCAAACTTGGCCCAAACCAGTCCGAACTCGAGCCCAATTGGCCCCTACTTGAGTTATAGGATTAACACCTAATCCTAACCCTAATTAACATACTAACTATGAATTTAAAGACATTTTCTAAGCTATTACAAAGTCCACAAGTCAAGACTTTTTCCGGTGAGCTTCCGGCGAACTTCCGACGGTCTTCCGACGAACTCTCGGAAACCATTCTACGGACTCCCGGCAAGCTCCTAGACTTCACGATTTGATCTTGGCGAGTTCCAATGAGCTTCTTCGGCAAGCTCCGATCTTTCTCGGCGAGCTCCGTGAACTTCCAACGAACCTTCCGGCGAGCTTCCGAAAAACCCTTCGGCAAGCTCCCTACTCATTCTCGGCTAGTTCCGACAGCATTCCCGACGAACCTTCGGACTTCCGTCGAACTCTCGAACTCGCAACAAATCCTTCGTGCTTGACTCCGACACTTTGTTTCGCTTTATGTCTTCATCGTTATCGTAGTTAATCCTGCACACACAAGTCAAAACTCTACTCCGATCGAGACAATTATTACAAAGCGAATTGACATTCTGTTGCCCGGCACGTCATTGGTTGGCGCTTCGTCCGATTCTTCGACGCATCGTCCTCTCTTGCGGCTTGTTGCCCAATCGGCGGTTGACCTCCGTAACCCCGATATCCTTGGCGCAATTTCGCTCTTGGCCCGATGCCCGACGTCCCAAGCCTTCTGCCGTCCAATATCCTGACGTGATCTCCTCCGGCGCAACGTCAATTCCTCCCGCGTTAACTGTCTAATCTTGATCGAGTAGACCTGCATCACTCAAAATGCAGTTAAACATCTAAACACAATCAATTTGTTTCATCATCAAAATCCGAGATTCAACAATCTCCCCCTTTTTGATGATGATAACTAATTGATGACTAACGGAGTTAACCTTAACTCCCCGGAGTTTAACCAAACTCCCCCTATCAATATGCCATTGATAGAACACTTGGTTTATCCCAAATCCAAGTAACATTCATCACATATTATGAAAAATATTTAAACCATCATGCAAATATATATAAAATATTTAATTCAATGCATGAAGTCATCAATATACTTCTTCCCCTTTGTCATCAACAAAAAGGAGAAGTTCCTACTCTTATGTGTTTAGAGAAAAAAAGTTCCATACATTGCATGAAAAACATAGTATCAAATTTTATCGTCATGCAATCTAGCAATTAAAGATGTGTAAGTTTAGCATATTTGTTTTTCTTGAGATAACAACTAATTGCTTCTCTTTAGACTACAAGCTAGTAATTTTCATGATATGCAAGTTGCAAGCTAGCAAATTTTTGCTTCCTTTGCAATGTTTGAGCTAATAATTTTGCTTCCGTAGCATGTTTTGTATTTTGAGATAGGCAAGATAGCATATTTGCAAATTTTTTGTTTCTTAAGATAGGCAAGCTTGTGATGTTTAAGATACCAAGCTCTTTCTTCTCTTTTGAGAAGTGTCATTTTTGCTTTCTTAGCAAAATGCCAAACTACCAAGAGACAATGTTTTACATAAGGCAAGCAAACAATTTGGCAAGTGTTACATTTGCATCTTCTCTTTAGATGTGCAGGAAAGTAAATAATTTTTTATATTTTCTTGACATTTCAAGCTAGCAATTTTCGGTGATATTCAAGATATCAATTTCTTCTCTTTTGAGAAGTGTAATTTTTTGCCTTTTCTTGAATTGTGCTAGCAATCTATCTCCCCCTTTGTCATTGTCAAAAAGAAGGGAGAACTCAATGGCTAAAAATTTCAACCATTCAACAAGCCAAATATGCAAAGAATTCATGAAAGATATCAATAAGGATCAATTCATGAATACCAAAGATATGATCCATGGTTCATTAAAATTCTTCTTAACAAGTTCACGATCAAGATTCATATAATTTATAATAAAGCAAATTGATGTACAATCATCACACAAGGCATACAAGGCAAAGAAATCTTGTTATTTCTATATTATGAAATATATGATATCAAGGCTCATGATTCATTTGAAAATATATAGCACAAAGAGCAACTTGAAACATTCTTATCAAGATCACATTTTAAAATATTCCAAGTATCAAGATATCAATATGACACTTTATTGAATTCTTAGAAATCAAAAGACAAGTTATACTTCATTTGAAGAATTCCTTTTTGATAAATGGAGGGAGCATAATGAACGATCTTGATTTATAAAGAACTTCATGTTATAATTATCAAGATCATGATTTTAATAATTATTTTCTTTAGCAAAGAATCACAAAAACACTTTATTTTTGCATAAGAAATCTCATTGTATTATGATTTATAAATTCTTTCTCTACACATGAATCATAGGAGATATAATAGCAATGATATCATGATTCATTTGGTAATAAATAGCAATGAGAACAATTTGTTTCATGCATAAGAAATCTCAATAAGATCACATTTCACAAGAAATTTCAAGTATCAAATATCAAGTAATCATCATGTTTCTTCTTAAGTCAAGAAGTCAAGGGAAAGATCATGATTTAGTTAAAATAAAATTTCATTCAAGTTAATAAAAAAAATCATAATCAAATTATCATTTTTGAGATTCATAACATGAATAACGTTATTACTATTTCATCAAAATCAATTTCGAGATTCACACAATATCATGAAATCATTAATCTCGATAAGATGGGAAAAGCATTTTCTTTTTAAGTGATTCTTTTAACACATAAAAAAAACTCATTCATAATTCAAGTGATTTACAAGATATCATAAATGAATTTATCACTTGTATTTCATCAAAATCGAGAACTCTAGAGATAGAAAATGATTGAAGCATGATTCATATTTAAAATGTATCTTATGTCGTAAATACGAATCAAGCATTTGTCAAATCTGAAATCATCCTCAAAATTACATTCAATAAATTCATATATGACAAGCATAGATTTATTGAAAAATCAATAAGATAGAGGATTACTTTTCATTTTTATAAATTTCTATTCATGTGATTTGCTTCTTATGAGCATGCCTTTGCCCCCCCCCCCTTTTTTTTTTTTAAATGTCAACATTCAAGATAGAAGAGTAAATTTCGTAAAATAAATTATCAATCATGATTCGATGATAACATCCTTTTAATATCTTGATATTCATTATCAAGTATGATTTCAAAAAGTATGTTCAAGAGAAATCATTAAGACCAAATTCATGATACACTCATTTATTTTCAAAATATTCATCATGTTTATTTTCATGAGATTCACAAGATTGGTAAAATAAATTCATTAATCTAAATAGGATATAAAATTTATTTCTATTTCATACAATTGATTTCATGTGAGGGTATTCAAGTCTTTTTGTGAAAACATGTATCATCATTTAAAATCAAAACATAAGTTTCGTCATTAAGTCGTCAAGACCAAACACATCAAAAATGATATCACATCTATCATCAAAAGACTATCAAGAAATTTACACAAAGATGTACATGCACTATGTCATCTTAATATGTCATGAGAATGTCATCTTAATTCGTCATAAAAATGATTAAATCAAAAACATGTTAATCCAATTGTTAATTTAAAATGAGAGTTTCAAATCAATATTTACTTCAAAAACTCATGCATGACATAAAATCATCAAGATACACATGCATAGATTAATCCTAAGCATTATTACATATCATATAGTTATCATCCCTAATGTTGCATACATCATTCAACATTTCAAAACATTATATGTATGAAACCTTAGCAATGTACTTTTCATGATTAAAATTTTAATTTTTCAAAGATGCTAAAAATAAAAATAATTTTTTATTTTCTATTCCTACTATTTAAATTAAGCACTCATGAAAAACTTCAAGTAATTTCAAAATAATTCAAGAGAGTTGAGTTACTTACCTTGTAGTCGAAGCCCGTCAAAGCCCAATTTGTCGTTTCACCTTTGGAAGTTCTTGATTCATCCTTGGTTGCCTTCCTCTTTTTTGGCCTTTTCGTTCAAGTTCATTGTCTATTTTAGATTTTTGTTTAATAAACTTATTAAGATTTAGTGTTCGAAGTTCAAGTTCATCATTGTCCTCATCACTTGAGTCATCGCTCAAGTGGTATTCATTTGTCCGGAGTTCCAAATCCTTCCTATTCTTTGGAAGGTGGTTCAAGTGTTGATTGTGTTCATCATGTGTATTGCGCACCATTTCATATGTCATCAATGAGCCGATAAGTTCTTCAAGTGGAAAAATATTTAAATATTTTATTTCTTGTATTGCCGTTACTTTTGATTCCCAAGCTTTAGAAAGTGATCGTACAACTTTACTAACAAGTTCAAAATTCGAGAAACATTTGCCAAGAGCTTGTAAACCATTGACGACATCCGTAAAACGGGTGTACATGTCAACAATGGTTTCGCTCGGCTTCATTCGAAAAAGCTTGAAATCATGCATTAAAATGTTAACTTTCGAGTCTTTGACTCTACTAGTTCCCTTGTGCGTGATTTCTATTGAATCTCAGATTTTGATGATAAAATCAATTTATGGGTTAATTGATCTAATCCATATTATTGAGTTAAGTGTGCAGGATTAACTACGATAACCAGAAAACACAAAGCAAGAATACCGGAGTCAAGATCGATGGACGTTTAAGAGTCTAAAGAATCGTCGGAGATGCTGCCGGAACCAACCGAGAAGAAATCGGGAACCTATTAGAATTTTTGGAAGTTCACCGAAGAAAGCGTCGGAGGTTCACGGAGATCACCGAGAAGGCTCGGCTACTTGTTAAAGTCATCACAAGATCGGGAGCTTGCAGGGAGTCCGTCGGAAGAAGTTCGTCGGAAAGCTCGCCGGAACAAGACTCGACGTTCGCGGTTGAAAACTTGCTTAGGATGTTTTTTTTTGTTATGTAGTTCACTTGTAATTAGGATTAGGATTAAGAGATAATCCTATATCCTGGTTAGGGGCCAACTGGGCCCAAAGTCATATTTGGTTTGGGCTAAATATAAGCCAAACCAGTGAATCGGAGAGCCAAGCGATGGCACCGCCTAGCTGGGCGGTAGCACCGCCCAGCACCCGAGAGCTGGGCAGTGACACCTCCTGGGCTGGGCGGTTGCACCGTCCAGCACCCGAGCGCTGGGCGGTGGCACCGCCAGCATCGGGAACATAAGAGAATTCAAATTTTTGGAGCCCAAATTTGAATCCTCTTGAGGCCTATAAATACCCCTCAAGTCTCAACTGAGTATACAACTTTTTGAGCAGCAAGTGATTGAGAGAAAAGTCTTAAAAGAGTCTTTGCCTTTCTTGTTTTCAATTTGCTAGTGTTCACCTCATTCTTTTTTGCTGAAAATCTGTAAGAGAGTGAACCGCTTGTAAAAGTTGTAAGAGGGGTATTTACCCTTCCCTTTCAAAAGATTTGCTAGTGAAAGGTGGGAGCCTCATCGAAGAGGGGCCTCGCAAGTGGATGTAGGTCAGTTGACCGAACCACTTTAAAAACGGCGTAATCTCTGGTTTGCATTTCATTACTGCTATTTACATTACTGCAAACCCTCTTACTTGCTTTATTTCCTCATTACATTTACTGCACAACTTTGCGAATACGCTTTCAAGTTAAGCACTTCCGATTCCGATTTTTATCGTACGAAAGATTTGTCGAAACCAACGTTTTAAGCCGCTGCACTAATTCACCCCCCCCTCTTAGTGCCGCTCCGATCCTAACAATTGGTATCAGAGCAAGGCTCACTCTCATATTTGGTTTAATACCCAAGAGAGATGGCTTACTCCGGCATGCATGAGGGTCATTCTATCACACGTCCACCCATGTTTAATGGGTTGGATTATACTTATTGGAAGACTCGGATCAGGATCTTCCTCATTTCTATGGATTTCGAGCTTTGGATTATTGTTGAAAATGGATTTCAAAAATCTTCTCTTCCGATGAGCGAATGGAATGAATCGGAGAAGAAGGTTTTTGCTTTAAATGCAAAGGCTATGAATGCCTTGTTTTGTGCATTAGACAAAAATAAATTTAATCGTGTTTCAATTTGTGATTCGGCTTTTGATATTTGGAGAACTCTTGAGGTTACTCATGAAGGCACTAGCCGAGTGAAAGAGTCCAAAATCAACATCCTTGTGCACTCTTACGAACTTTTCCGAATGAAACCAAGTGAGTCCATCGGAGACATGTACACCCGGTTTACGGATGTCATCAATGGACTCAAAGCTCTTAGTAAAGATTTTACTAACTTTGAACTAGTAACTAAAATCTTAAGATTCCTCCCTAAAAGTTGGGATCCAAAAGTTACGGCCATTCAAGAGGCCAAAGACCTTAAAGCATTCCCTCTTGAAGAACTCATTGGGTCTCTAATGACCTACGAAATGACATGTCAAGCTCATGACGAGCTCGAGAACCCCCTTCCAAAGAACATGAAGGATATGGCACTCAAATTATAAGAAGACCACTTGAAAGGAACATCAAGTGATGAGGACAGTGACAATGACATTGCACTTTTGACTCAAAAATTTAAAAAATATTTAAGAAAGAACAAATTTAAAAATAATACAAAAAATAAATTTGAACAAAAGAAGGACCAAGTGATTTGCTATGAATGCAAAAAACCGGGACACTACAAAAACGATTGTCCTCAAGCCAAAAAGAGAACATCAAAGAAGAAGGCGCTCAAGGCAACGTGGGATGATTCAAGCGCGTCCGAAGAAGAGGAATCCAACACCGAGCAAGTTGCTCATTACGCGCTAATGGCTTTAGGAGAAGAGGTATGTGATTTATTTAATGAAGATTTATCTTTTGAAGAACTCTCTATCGCTTTTCATGAATTATTTGATGAATGTAGAACTATTAGCAAGAAGTTAAGTATCTTAAAGAAAGAGCATGCTTTGCTACAAGATAAGTTTGATAGTCTTCAAACTCCTCCATGCTCTAAGTGTGAGCATTTAGAAGCAATAAAAAATAAAAATTTACTTCTTAAAGAAACCTTAAACAAGTTTAAGGTTGGTAGCAAAGGATTAGATATGATCCTTGCACACAAGGGTCACGTCGCAAATAGAAATGGAATTGGATTTGTAAAAGGATTACATCAAAATTCTACCACTTTCATAAAAGGACCTACATTACATGTTTCCTCTTATATGAAATGCAACTTTTGTTGCAAATCCGGACATATTGCCTACAAATGTCCATTTAGGAAAATTAGTTCACAAAAATTAATATGGGTTCCTAAAGGAACTATAAAGGATTCAATAATAAATAACAAAGTTAGTGGATCAATTTTTGAGGCACCCAAAATCAAATGGGTACCTAAAAGTCATCCTCTTTTGTAGACAAACCCACAAGCTAGGAGCAAGAGATGGTATCTCGATAGTGGATGCTCAAGACATATGACTGGAGATCCATCTCATTTCTCTATGCTCACTAGCAAAGAAGAAGGGTACGTCACCTTCGGAGACAACAACAAAGGCAAAATCATTGGTAAGGGAACTATTGGTAACAAATTTAGTTTTTCCATTGATGATGTTTTACTAGTTGATGGATTGAAACATAATCTCTTGAGTATTAGTCAACTATGCGATAAAGGTTATATCGTTAGATTTGAATCAAATGTGTATTATCGAAAAACCAAACAATAACTTGACTATGATTGCATTAAAACAAAATAATGTCTACACCATCAACCTTGATGAACTAAGTAATGAAATGTGCTTCTCCGCTCTAAATGATGATGCTTGGCTTTGGCATAGGAGATTAGGCCATGCAAGCATGAAACTAATATCTAAGATCTCATCTAGAGAATTAGTACGAGGGATTCCAAATATGAAGTTTACTAAGGACACAGTATGTGATGCATGTCAACTAGGTAAACAAATAAAAACTAGTTTCAAACCAAAAAATCAAATTAGCACCACTAGACCACTACAATTGATCCATTTGGACTTATTCGGACCAATTGACACAACAAGTCTAGGAGGAAGCAAATATGCGTTTGTAATTGTGGATGACTATACTAGGTACACTTGGACCTATTTCTTAGTCCACAAAAGTGATTGCTTCAAGTGCTTCTCTAAATTTTGTAAACTCACTCAAAACGAAAAAGGTTTCATGATTTCATCAATTCGGAGTGATCAAGGTGGCGAATTTCAAAACCGTGACTTTCAAAATTTTTGTGAAGTTAATGGATACAATCACAACTTCTCCACTCCGAGGAATCCCCAACAAAATGGAGTAGTTGAAAGAAAAAATAGAAACCTACAAGAAATGGCAAGAACTATGTTAAATGAACATAGTTTACCTAAGTATTTTTGGGCCGAAGCCGTAAATATGGCTTGCTACATCATGAATAGAGTCCTAATAAGACCATCCTTATCAAAAACTCCCTATGAATTGTAGAATAACAAAAAACTAAATATTTCCTATTTTAAAGTTTTCGGTTGTAAATGCTTTATTTTGAATGAAAGGGATGTCTTAGGAAAATTTGATGCTAAATCCGATGAAGGCATCTTTCTTGGTTACTCTTCCGTTTCTAAGGCTTTTCGGGTTTTTAACAAAAGAACGTTAGTAATAGAAGAGTCTATTCATGTAGTTTTTAATGAAATTTCTAATTTAAAGAAAAATAATTTTGATGATGATCTTGGTTTTGATAATTTGAATTTAAATGAACCTCCTCCTCAAAATAGCAACTTGGATGCACCTTCTTCCGAAATTTCCTTACCCAAGGAATGGAAGTATATAGATGCTCATCCAAAGGAGCTAATTATAGGAGATACATCAAAAGGGGTTCAAACTCGTTCCTCTTTCAAGAATTTTTGTGCTAATGTCGCCTTCCTTTCTCAAATTGAACCTAAATGCATTGACGAGGCCATAAAAGATGATTTTTGGGTTATTGCAATGCAAGAGGAATTGAATCAATTTGAGAGGAATAAGGTATGGAAGCTTATTCCTAGACCTAGTGACCATTTAGTCATTGGTACTAAATGGGTCTTTAGAAACAAGCAAGACGAAAATGGTATCGTGGTTAGAAACAAGGCTAGATTAGTGGCCAAAGGTTTCAACCAAGAAGAAGGTATCGATTACGAAGAAACCTTCGCTCCCGTGGCTCGATTAGAAACCATAAGGATGCTCCTTGCCTATGCTAGTAGTAATAATTTTAAACTATTTCAAATGGATGTCAAAAGTGCTTTCTTGAATGGTTTTATTTTCGAAGAAGTATATGTCGAACAACCTCCCGGATTTGAAAATTCTCTTCTTCCTAACCATGTATTCAAATTGACTAAGGCCCTCTATGGCTTGAAACAAGCTCCTAGAGCTTAGTATGAAAGGCTTAGTTCCTTTCTTATTTTAAATAATTTTACTAAAGGCAAGGTTGATACTACATTGTTTATTAAACATTTTAAAAATAATTTTCTTATTGTGCAAATTTATGTTGACGATATTATTTTTGGCTCTTCGGATGAATCACTATGTGAAACATTTGCCAAATGTATGAGTCATGAATTTGAAATGAGTTTAATGGGTGAATTAACTTTCTTTTTGGGATTACAAATCAAACAACTTAGTGATGGTATATTTCTTAACCAATCTAAATATACATTAGAATTGTTAAAATGATTTAACATGGATAATTCAAAAACAATAAACACCCCTATGAGTACTGCGACTAAGTTAGATATGGATGAAAATAGTGAAAATTTCGATCAAAAAACATATAGGGGAATGATAGGTAGTCTACTCTACCTCACCGCGACTAGACCGAATATTATGTTTAGTGTAGGACTTTGCGCTAGGTTTCAATCAAATCCTAAATTATCTCATCTTAAAAGTGTTAAAAGAATATTTAGGTATCTTAAAGGAACTCCAAATCTAGGACTATGGTATCCAAAATCTGAAAAATTTGATTTAATAGCTTATGCATATGCCGATTTTGGCGGATTCAGGATAGATAGAAAAAGTACATCTGGAACATGCCAATTTTTAGGACATGCACTTGTTTCTTGGACTTCCAAGAAACAAAATTCAGTTGCACTATCTACGGCGGAAGCCGAATACATTGCTGCAAGTGCATGCTGTGCACAAGTTGTTTGGATGAAAAATACATTAGAAGACTATGTAATTCACTTTAAAAATATTCCCATAAAATGTGATAATACTAGTGCCATATGTCTTACTAAAAATCCAATTCAGCACTCTAGAACTAAGCACATCGACGTTAGGCATCATTTCATATGCGATCATGTCCTTAACAATGATGTTGTTCTAGAATTCATTGACACAAAGCATCAATTAGCAGATATATTTACAAAAGCTTTGAACGAAGACCAATTTGAATTCATTAAAAGGGAATTAGGTTTGTTAAATTGTCCCTAAAAATAAACTTGTTTGAATGGATTTTCCGTAAAGTTTTTCATCCTCTCTCTATTCCTCGATGAATCTGATCCTTCTCTTTCGATTCTAAATGACATGTTAAATTATCTTATCCTATCTTGAGTCAAACACCACTCCCATCTGATCAAGATTAATGATTTTATGATATTTTATGAATCTCGAAATTGATTTTGATGGCTTGATTATGAGTTTCAAGTTGACGATGTAAATTTAAATGAGTTTGTATTCGAATTATGATCTTGACTTATTGGAGTTACTACTTGATATTTTTTAATCACAATCTCTTCCTTGCACACCTACAATTTGTGTTATTTATAGAAAGAAGAGATTTGATAAAATGGATGAATGCTGAATTTTCCTTTAGGTGAACTCTGCGTAAATATTTTAGCATACTTAATTTTGGATGATGGATTTTCATATGATCAATGCTGAATTCCTGATATTATAATCACAAGTTATATTCTTCAAGTCTCATTCCCTTTTTTGTTGACGACAAAGGGGGAGAAGAGTGATGACTTTACCATTTTGATAGCATAACTTATATGAATTTCAAAAGCATGTGTGATATGAATGTCTTATATGCCTTGCAAAATGCCTTGCAAAATCCTTGAGAATATCGCAAGATTGATTGATCATATTGAAAGCTTGCCTTACATTTATATCATGAAATTCATGTTGAAAATATTTATCTCCTATCGTAGTAAAAATTGTCTCTTATCATTTTGCTAGAAAATGATTTTCATCGAAGTTTTGTATTTACTATTGCTTAATGAGAATAACGATAAGTTCTACGGTTAGAACTTATCGGTTTATGCTTGAATTCTATGGATGGAATTCAAGTATTTTCATCTTCTCATAATATGGCATATAGATAGGGGGAGTTATGTTTAACTCCGTCATCAATTGATTGTCATCATCAAAAAGGGGGAGATTGTTGAATCTCGGATTTTGATGATAAAATCAGTTGATGGGTTAATTGATCTAATCCATATTATTGAGTTAAGTGTGCAGGATTAACTATGATAACCAGAAAACACAAAGCAAGAATACCGGAGTCAAGATCGATGGACGTTTAAGAGTCTGAAGAATCGTCGGAGATGCTGCTAGAACCAACCGAGAAGAAATCGGGAACCTATTGGAATTTTCGGAAGTTCGCCGAAGAGATCGTCGGAGGTTCACGGAGATCACCGAGAAGGCTCGGCTACTCGTTAAAGTCATCACAAGATCGGGAGCTTGCAGGGAGTCCGTCGGAAGAAGTTCGTCGGAAAGCTCGTCGGAACAAGACTCGATGTTCGTGGTTGAAAACTTGCTTAGGATTATTTTTTTGTTATGTAGTTCACTTGTAATTAGGATTAGGATTAAGAGATAATCCTATATCCTGGTTAGGGGCCAATTGGGCCCAAAGTCAGATTTGGTTTGGGCTAAAATTAAGCCAAACCAGTGAATCGGAGAGCCAAGCGGTGGCACCGCTTGGTTGGGCGGTAGCACCGCCCAGCACCCGAGAGCTGGGCGGTGACACCTCCTGGGCTGGGCGGTTGCACCGTCCAGCACCCGAGCGTTGGGCGGTGGCACCGCTTGGCTGGGCGGTGGCACCGCCAACATCGTGAACATAAGAGAATTCAAATTTTTGGAGCCCAAATTTGAATCCTCTTGAGGCCTATAAATACCCCTCAAGTCTCAGCTGAGTATATAACTTTTTGAGCAGCAAGTGATTGAGAGAAAAGTCTTAGAAGAGTCTTTGCCTTTCTTGTTTTCAATTTGCTAGTGTTCACCTCATTCTTTCTTGCTGAAAATCTGTAAGAGAGTGAACCGCTTGTAAAAGTTGTAAGAGGGGTATTTACCCTTCCCTTTCAAGAGATTTGCTAGTGGAAGGTGGAAGCCTCATCGAAGAGGGGCCTCGCAAGTGGATGTAGGTCACTTGACCGAACCACTTTAAAAATGACGTAATCTCTGGTTTGCATTTCATTACTGCTATTTACATTACTGTAAACCCTCTTACTTGCTTTATTTCCTCATTACATTTACTGCACAACTTTGCGAATACGCTTTCAAGTTAAGCACTTCCGATTCCGATTTTTATCGTACGAAAGATTTGTCGAAACCAACGTTTTAAGCCGCTACACTAATTCACCCCCCCCCCCCCCCCCCCCCCCCCTCTTAATGCCGCTCCGATCCTAACAATTTCAAGTGTTCACCAAATATCAAAAGCCGTTTCGCATGTTGAAATCCGATTGAACTCATTTTTGTCCAAAGCGCAAAATAAGGCATTCATAGCCTTTGCGTTTAAAGAAAAATACTTCTTCTCCAAATCCGACCATTCGTTTATCGGTTTAGAGGGAAGTTGAAAACCGTTTTCAATGATATTCCATAAATCCAAATTCATAGAAATCAAGAAAACTCTCATTCGAGTTTTCCAATAAGTGTAGTCCAATCCGTTAAACAACGGTGGACGAACAACCGATAAGCCCTCTTGAAAGCCATGAAGAGTCATTTCTCTCGGGTGTAAATATGAAATAAGAAATACCGGGCTCTGATACCAATTGTTAGGATCAGAGCGGCACTAAGAGGGGGGGGGGTGAATTAGTGCAACGGTAAAGTATGATAAACTTTCGACGATTTAAACACTTTCGGAAACTTCATACTATAAAAGCAACGTTTCATTTGAAACCGTTTCGATTGCGTTTTAACTTGAAGGTAGTAAGCTATTGAAGGGGTTTGCAGTAAGGTAATAGCAGGAAGTAAATGCAAACCAGAGAAGACGGTAGTTTATAGTGGTTCGGTCAATCGTGACCTACATCCACTCCTTCGATTCCTCTTCCGTCGAGGCCACCGGCATCCACTAACGATCTTCCTTTACTAGGCGAAGATCAACGTCCTTCTTACACCCCTCTTACAACCTCTTACAAGTGGTTCACCCCTTTTACAAAGATTTCAATGAAAAGAAAGGAGGTGAACACTCAAGCTATTGAAAACATGACTTTTCCTAAAGCTTTTCTCAACTTCTAGCTTCTCAAAAGGTTGTATTCTCTGCTGAGAATTGAGGGGTATTTATAGGCCCTAAGAGGATTCAAATTTGGGCTCCAAATTTTGAATTCTCTTGGGTTCTCAAGGCTGGCGATGCCACCGTCGGACCTCTCGGGTGTTGGGCGGTGCCACCGCTCAGTCCAGCGGTGCCACTGCTTGGTTCTCGGGTTCTAGGCAGTGCCACCGCCTAATCTGGCGGTGCCACTGCTTGGTTCTTGGGTTCTATGCGATGCCACCGCCTAATCTGGCGGTGCCACCGCCTACACTATTTCAGCTCACTGGTTGGGCTCCAAACTTGGCCCAAACCAGTCCGAACTCGGGCCCAATTGGCCCCTACTTGAGTTATAGGATTAACACCTAACCCTAACCCTAATTAACGTGCTAACTACGAATTTAAAGACATTTTCTAAGCTATTACAAAGTCCGCAAGTCAAGACTTTTTTCGGCGAGCTTCCGGCGAACTTCCGATGGTCTTTCGACGAACTCTTGGAAACCATTCTACGGACTCCCGGCAAGCTCCTAGACTTCACGATTTGATCTTGGTGAGTTCCAATGAGCTTCTTTGGCAAGCTCCGATCTTTCTCGGCGAGCTCCGCGAACTTCCAACGAACCTTCCGGCAAGCTTTCGAAAAACCCTTCGGCAAGCTCCCTACTCATTCTCGGCTAGTTCCGGCAGCATTCCCGACGAACCTTCGGACTTCCGTCGAACTCTCGAACTCGCAACAAATCCTTCGCGCTTGACTCCAACACTTTGTTTCGCTTTATGTCTTCATCGTTATCGTAGTTAATCCTGCACACACAAGTCAAAACTCTACTCCGATCTAGACAATTATTACAAAGCGAATTGACATTCTGTTGCCCGGCATGTCATTGGTTGGCACTTCGTCTGATTCTTCGGCGCATCGTCCTCTCTTGCGGCTTGTTGCCCAATCGGCGGTTGACCTCTGCAACCCCGATATCCTTAGCGCAATTCCACTCTTGGCCCGATGCCCGACGTCCCAAGCCTTCTACCGTCCAATATCCTGACGTGATCTCCTTCGGCGCAACGTTAATTCCTCCTACGTTAACTGTCTAATCCTGATCGAGCAGACCTGCATCACTCAAAATGCAGTTAAACATCTAAACACAATCAATTAGTTTCATCATCAAAATCTGAGATTCAACACCCCTGTCAACTTAACCTTAATGGATCCTACCTTATTTGGTATTAGATCTCTATCCAATTACCTAAACCTTTTAGATTAGTGGGTCTCTACAATAATTTCGTATTAGCTCTTATTCGATCTCATATATAGGATCCAATAATTCAAAAGCTTAATGGATATCCAATAAGATAGGAGCTCCAACGGATATCTCATAACCAAACCTCTACTCGTTGCAACACCAACCATATGTGTGTGACCCTCTAGGCCCAATATCAAGCTGACCATGAGTCATACCTATTAGAACTCCTTCTAGCTCAGTGAATTATTATCTTCATAATAATTTACTCACTCATCGACTACGGATGTACTAGGCCACTACGTTACAATCCCCAGATGATATAAGGGAATCCAATTCTTTGGACCTATCTATCCTCAGTTACCGTATACCTATACTCATTCATCTAATATCCTAGAGACCGTATATTAGGCATAGTGCTGTCAGGGTCATATGGTTTCTCCTCGAGTCTTGCTCTAATCGAATTCTCCCGGAGAACTCTTTCTATCTCAATCTGAATGGCCTTGGCTAAGAATTTGTTTGAGCAAGAACACATTGGATATTCTTCACATGATATTGAGAGTAGATGATCATCTATCGACACTTAATAGCTCTTGTAAGGTTAGTTGCCTCTCCCGATGATCGGTTGTGCTAGATCTGAAACTTCCAAACCTATAAGTCCGGTATCAAAGAGTGGGTACTCATATAAGGACATCATTGGTGTTTTAAGTCTAAAGACCAAGTACACCACTGGGATGACAGGATCATTGTCTAACAATGAGGTATCATCAACCATCTAGCATTCCGTGAGCGGATCAATCAGTGAATTCATTCTCCAATAAGCACCTGCACTATAGCCCTAGTGTCCCCACACGAGCAACTATGATATCAGTTGCCTCCATCATATGAATGGGTTTATAGCACACTAGTATGTCCGGTTATCTTTATGTCCCTCTTGAGTAACCTATGACCAGGATTATTTAGGGTTTATGTTTAAAAATGAATCGGTCTCATTATCGTGATCTCATCACGATCTGATTCTCATTGCACAGATATATGGATATCACAATATATTTATGCAACAAGCAATATAAAGTGATAAAATACTATAATAATAATAATAAGCAAAAAGAGTGCATGTTATATCATATGTGTCATCACTCACATGATTGACTTACAATGCACTTATAACTAGCAACATAAGCTAGACCCTTTTAGTTGCTATCTCCTATAGTCCTCTTTCCCTCTCCTCCTCAGCCAATAGCCCTAGTTTGGGAGTATGGACAACAAGAAGGGCTAGTCCCTTCTTGATTGTGTGGTGTGAATGGAAAGGAGATTGTGTAGTGATTTGAGGAGTGTCTTTGTTGCCATATGAATCACCGCTAGAGAGGAGGACGATTGACCTTCTTCATCCTCTCCCATAGATCTATAGGTTTTCAGGGATATATGATATTCCTAGGTAATGTATCTTCTACATATGTATAGTTTTCGGTTTTGCGCATCAATCTTCACACAACGACGAGAAACTTTTTCTGCCAGAAATTCTGGGATTTTTGCTTTCTATTATTCTGTTGCACATGTGATGTTGTCCTAGATTTTCCAACACTTGTAATGACCATAACACGTTCTCTTTGGCATTCCGTCCACGAGGGCGATAGCTCTGTAATGATCATAGTGCCTCTCCTCTGGTATTTTGTCCACAGGAGCGATAGGCTTGTAACAACCATAATACCCTCCCCCCTAGCGTTTTGTCCACGGGGGTTGATCGAGGGGGGTAGACCCAAGCGATCACTCGTAGACCACTATCCACGGAGGTCGATCGAGCCGACCCAAATAGCCTCCCGTGGATTGTCGGGATCGATAGGCTATAGCTGCCTCCATATCACTACCCTATGACAGGGTGACTAGGCCTTCTTTTATCATATTAGTGCCCTTGTGGCGACTAGTTGACGTGATAAGATTGATTGCTAGAATATTTTCTATTATTATCCATGTCTAATCCAAAAAGCTGTTTAAGTACACCATCAATTTCAATTTTGTTCTAGTGACGATCAAATCATATGTCAATCTTTAAAAATACTATTGCACCTGATCAAATAAATCCTTAGAAAAGATAATATTTAATATTATCATCTTATTTGACCTAGATAATTATTATACAATCTCAAACTTTCATCTTCTTATTTACAAATGGATTCAAAGCACTCAGATAATAAAGATTATATCCAATAAAATTTTATCAGATAATTATTGTAGCTGTTAATTCTTTCAATTCAACTAATGTCATTATATCAAAAGCGTTATTGACAATTAAAATTAATAATAAATTCAATCTTAATTTAATGAAAATTAAATCAATTCTTCTAAGAAACATAAATATTAATATATGACCATAATATTTGTCAAGTTCATATTGCCAAGGAAAGAAACTCTTCCCACGAGAAGAAGAGAGAACCATCTCCGAAAAACAGGCACTCTAATTTTTTTTTCAGACATACCCTCATTGATAATAATAGTTACAGTTAGGTCCCAAATGAATCTGATGGGTATTACCACACAATCCTACTGCGAGTCACATCATTCAATACGATCTATCCACAATAAAGGAATAAATATAATAATAGAAACAGTAAGAAAAGGTAGAAAACTAAGCAAAATAAATTATATTCTCTCTGATTAAGAAGTATAAAATGGACACGAGAATACAGGTTGTTAGCAGATAAAGAGTTTCTTCCCAAACTGAAGGAAGTGTAATTGTCCATGCTTCTGGTAATTGAGCTGTTCTCATCATCACAGCATACTGAAGATTAGATCCTTATTCCAAAAGATGAAGCAGTAATTATGTCGCATGGTGACTTTGACCTTGCAAGGGTCTTGAGATAATTCCCATACAATACAATAAAATAGAGAGGTAGGCTTTCTTTTAATGAAAACGTTGTTCAAGACCCGTTCATTCTCTGAAAATTTCACCGGTTATGGACACATATGTATTATCTGGTAGGTATCAGAGACTTTCTTTTTCTTTTTTTAAGTTACTCCTCTTATTCCAGGAAGGCAACTAAAAAAAAAAAAGAAAACGAAAAGTGAATTAAGCTGCAAGTTTGTTCTAAGCAAGTATGTTTTAAATGCTTTACCTATGCATATTTTGAAAATGAAAGTCAGCGAAAAAACTATTCGTTAAGCAGAGACAATATCTAGGTATTTTGTTTGGATGGACAAATAAATACTCTTCTAGAAAAAAACAACTTAATTAATTGGGACATAGTAAAAACTCTAGTGGGAGGGAAGTCGGGGACCAAAAAGATCATTCCCATGAAAGGAAACTTGGGATAAAGATTCTTTCAACCCATTATTGGAACCCATGTTGCAGGTCTACTAAGTAATTAGAAAATTTATTCGCGACGGTTTATCTACTAAGATTTTGAAAAATCCTTGAATCAACAATAAATCAATCTATAAATAGATGGTCTACCTTTATCCATGTTAATGAGATCTTTGTTGAAATAAATTGATGGAAAATAGTGAAACTCTCAAATTCTTGGAGAATCTCGGAAGACAATATCATAAGAATCCACCTGACCCTAGGATCTAGGATCTGCCTATGATTATTAGATTTGGACACAAGTGCAAATGGTTCACCTCGATTAAGAGTGTCTATCAGTTTGTTTGTTAAAAGAGATACAAGGATGAGGAGAGATGGTCAGGTTAGAAGGCCACGTGGAACTTAGGTTTTCCACCCAAAGTCAATGTCTTCCTCCTCTCTTTTCTCCTCCTGTAGAATAAGCTGCTAGCTTCAGAATAGGTTTCGAAGATTTACTACTCTCGAATCAATGTTTGTTCTGTTTGCAAACTCTACTAAGATTCATTTCTTGATCGAATGTAATCAACCTAAGATTTACTGGGAGCTAGATAAACAAAAATTGAATGTCAAGTTTCATGATTTCTGCATCTTAAGAGGTTGGCTGGAAGAAGGGTATGGGAAAATTGAATAGAAAGTTTGGGTAATTTGAATTTGATTAGGATTAGATTAGAAATTTGTATTTGGTTAGGAGCAGGAGATTATTTGTTTCGGCTTATAAATAGGATCTTATACCTATACATATAGATAATAGAGACCATAAGGAAGCAATCCACCCAACATAAGAAGAGAGGAAAAAGGGGTGCACCGTAGAGGAAGCTATAGTTGTTTTGAGCCTCTCTTCTCTGAGCTTTGGTTTGTATGAAATTGTTTTTTTAAAAAAGAAAAGATTTTATTACTAAAATCATTAGGAAACAATCTCATTTCCCTCGTAGAGAATCAAAAGATCTAAATCCATAAGATAAAAGTTCCTTGAAAGACCAAAGAATTTGTTGGCTCTAGCGATCAACCAATTAATTATACTATTTTCTCATGAAATATACACGAGATCTTACGTTCATCTATAATAGACATTAGAGGTAAAATATTCTTAACAATATCCAAAATTTGCTATGGAATAAGAGATTGTTTGCTTATGATATCTGTCATAAAATCTGTCTTGATGTGAACTTGACAAAGACCATCCTCGTAAGCAAAATATCAAAATGTAAAATAAGTCGATTCTTACAAAGAGACCAAAAAGCCAAAGAGACAAAACAACAAAACTACACATGTTGAGCGGATTCTAAATTAGTATAACAAAAAATTTATAGCTTGTACTGAAAAATTTCCAACATCGTAAGTGGATCTGATATTAGGAGGCGACAATAAAGCAGCTTCCAACAAAATACCTTCACTTTCAACATAATAAGTAGCTGCCAGAGACATCATCACCCATCTCATATATTCCGTCCGAAGGTATAATAAATGAGATTGTAATAACTATGTGGTGACAGTCATATCTTCAAAACTAACTATCATCACTTAACGCTAGGCACATCGTACACTTGTAATTCTATTAAAAAGGGAGGGGCCAAACAAATCCAGATACAATTAATAATTTCAATATTCATGAGAGAGTAATTCAGATATCATATTATTTTATCCAACGGGGAAATAGCCATCGTTTTTTGGTTTTTTTGTCATTAAAGGAAGACAAAACCAAATCTGATGGATCTACCGGAGGCCAAGCCTACTTTCCTCCACTTAAAGGTCCAAAAGACAGATAGATATATGTCGTATGCCAATGAGTAATGCTGTAACCAAGGGAATTATTAGGAGAAGGTTGGATGGGACTGTAGAAATTGACGGACGCTGAAGTTTTAATTGCTTGTTACGTCTTCATATACATGTTGCGTTGCGATCGAGGGACAAGAGACTGAGTTGTTGTGGTTGTGGGAAGTGCGGGATGGATGCATGGTAAACAATTATAAAAAGGAAGGGCGATGGACGACAATCTTAGCACATTGACTACGAATCTTTGTTCCCTCGTAGGGAACCGTAACAATGTAAATATTTATATATTTTTTTAATTAAGCTCTGGGCTTATACTTATACTTTTGTTCTTAGTTTTTTAATGTACACCCAATAAAATTAAGTTAAATATTTACTTGTTCTTTATAAACACACAGATTGTCATTCACTGCACACATCGATGATAATGGGTTTGATCACGTGAAACTCGACAATGGAAAGATATTTGCTCCTCATTTCGGATCCATTAAAGTTATGTCTGGTTCGTAGATTTAGACTCTAGAATCTGATTAAGAATACCGGATATAGATCGTCATTCTGTATAGATTTCTCGTAAGGATATATACTCTAGAATTCAATCTGTATGACATTTGAATGCAAAATTAACATACATTGCTTTCTTTCAAAATTAACAATACCAAATCGAGAAGCATACATTGCTTTCTTTCAAAAAGATGGCCAGGAGTTCATCAAAACTACAGGAACTTAGAGATCGACATGAAGCAACAGGGAGATCCCCATGTCACTCCAACCAAGTAACCGGTGAGCTCCTGTAAAAGCCAAAAGCCGCAGCACGCAAACGAGGCTAAAAGACAAGTGCGATCACCGCTACTCCCCACTCATTCCCCTTGGCTTTTAGTTTCGCCACTCCCCGTCAGCCCCATCCCCATTGCAACTCAGCCCTGTGTCTCCACCGCACTCTCTCAACACCACCACCACCACCACCACCTCCTCCCCACTCCACAAATGCCGCCGACACCATCATTACCACCTCCACCTAAGTCCGACCTCCGCCAATTATTTGCTCTCCTCTTCCTCCTCCACTCTCTGCGCTCACGCTTGGCCGCAGCTCACCAGGGTTCATCCTCCTATGCTGCTGCCGCTCTCACGGAATGGCGCTCCGCCCATGCCTCCTACTACGCCGCCTCCGACCCGCGCGACACCTTTGGTCCGCTCCGATCTCAATCTCCTTCCTTCCCCCTTTTTGCTCCTCCTGTCTCTGTGGATGGATCTCACTGGTTTTCTGGCCGACAGGGGGCGCGTGCGGGTACGGCGACCTAGGGAAGAGCGGGTACGGGATGGCGACGGCGGGGCTGAGCGATGCGCTGTTCGAGAAGGGCGCGGCGTGCGGCGGCTGTTACGAGGTGCGGTGCGTGGAGGAGCTGCGCTACTGCCTGCCGGGGACTTCCATCGTGCTCACCGCTACCAATTTCTGCGCTCCCAACTACGGCCTCCCGGCAGACGCAGGTGGGATCTGCAACCATCCCAACCACCACCTCCTCATGCCTATCCAAGCCTTTGAGAAGATCGCCATCTGGAAGGCCGGCGTCATGCCCATCCAGTACCGCAGGTCCGTGATCTACTTCTTCCTTTTCACCCCTACGTTGCTTTTCCTTATCCTCTCTTCTTGGTTATTATCTTTCTTGTCCACATTGAGTTCATTTATGACGGTCAATTTGGAATTAGATTCTGAAAGGCTTCATTTTGATTTGTGATTGGTGAAAATTATGTTCGATTGAACTGAAAATGACTTGATTTCTTCAGTATGGAGTAGCGTTGAACTCGACTCTGATTCATCTGATGCTTGGACACATCATGAAATGGTTCAAATTCTTTAGTTAGTCTAGGACTGGGGATACATGACTCTGATTCATGATCCACCTCTGTCTGATCTCATCCCATAGTGAACTTATCATTTAAAGATGAAAAAAAAAGTTGACATTTTGTGGCCAGGTTGAGTTGGTCAACCCAACCCATTTACCAAAGACAAATTTCTTAGTTCATCTGTGTAAATTGTGTGGAACGACAGTCGACCACCATCTTGAATTGATCTTATCTTAGGGAACTGCAACTGTCTCTGGTTAGATCTGATTCTACATTCGACCACCATCTCTGTACTTGATAAGATAAGGAAAGGTGGATTTAGTTTAATTAGAATAGATACAAATGAAGTGGAGTTTTCTTTAATGGAAGCAGAGTTATTTATGTAAATAAATTCACACAAACACAGTCTTCAATGAAGTTTTTACCTTTTTCTTTGGGTTATATAGATAATTTTCATAGCAACCAACAAATTTATTTCATCTTTCTTCTTATTCCATGTGCCAATGTTTAGAAATTTAGCTTTTTGTCCAACAGCGTGGTTTGTCAATCATTGAATTGGTCTTGGTGTTGGACTTGATGCATGACAAATTTAAAAGGCCTTATAATGTGACAAGAGCCTAATACCAATTATGATTGGAGATGTTCCATGACTGTGAATAAGTTGATTCGATGTTAGGGTTAGTTTCAGAAATTCTTTAATAGCTGGCTTCGCTAGATGTCAGCTATCACTGTATCTGTTACCTCTATACCATTTGGTATTACATTTAAGTTTGCAAGAACTGTAAACAACTGAAGGATTTTTAACTATTCCTACGGAGCATTCAGTTTCTCTCCGGACTAATCCTTTTGTGATGGTGAACTGAAGATGAAATCACTTGTCTTTTAATAAGGGACTGACAGTTCTGCATCTTTAGTAGTTCAGCTCTTCCTTTTAGTCTACCATTTATTTAACACATTATAATGTTGGTGGAGACAGCAAACAAAGTTGCAAAGGATGTTTAAATGAACTTGGTCCTCTTTCTGCAGCGGTTACCTTTTTCACCAGTGCAAAGCTTAGAAACTGACTTCCAACTGTGGTCTTTAATGACCATCTGCTTTGTTGGTTCTCACACAGTCTCTTGTTTCACTGCAACTCTCCGTCAGACGAAATTAAATCTAGACTCTCAGAAGCTCGCCATATAAGAAACAATAGTCTGATACTTTTAGAAACAAAATAAATTTGTGGTCGCGAGTAATATATCTGACTTGATGAGTATCACTAAATTTTGCAATTTGGAATTGTGCACACAGGGTCAAGTGCATAAGAGAAGATGGTGTTCGGTTTACCATAGATGGCAAGGGCTTCTTCTACACAGTGCTGATCAGTAATGTGGCAGGTGCTGGTGATGTTACGGCGGTGAAGATAAAGGGGTCAGTGACTGGGTGGCTGCCCATGGGCCGAACCTGGGGCCAGAATTGGCACATCAGTGCTGACCTCAAGGGTCAGGCATTGTCCTTCGAGGTCACCTCCAGCGACGGTGTCACCCTGACCTCCTACAATGTCGCCCCCAAGGACTGGGATTTCGGCAAAACCTATGTCGGCAAACAATTCCCCTTCTGATGTATCACAATCTTATTATTATAAATTAGCATTTTTCTTGTTGTTGTACTTCTATTGTGGATATACATATTCAAGAAACAAGAGATTAATACGGAGGAGATTAGATTTTATTTGGAATTTATCCCATGCAGAGAGTTCCATTTTTGTATAATTTGTCATGGTATGCTCTTTTGTCATGGTTCTGAGATCTTTTCAAGTGTCATGACTGACTTCATAGGATTCGAATTACATCCAAGATAGATGAAACTTAAGTTAAATAAAAAAGCAGGAAGGTGGTTAATGGATTATGTTTTTGGAACTCACTTTTGCTAATAAACTTAATGTTGCTTCCGGATGCCTATCTCTAATATGTATGATGGGATATAAAGTTAAACTAAATTTTTTATATATGAATAAATACTATCAGGTCTAACACGTAGCTAAATTAAATGGAATCACAATAAAATAGAACACCAAAATATACATGAAAAATCCTTTCAATGTGAAGAGTAAAAACCACGAGGCAAACTAGAGATAATCCACTATGAGAATAATGAATATACAAATCTCAATCTTTTACCCAAAATTCTAGTAACAATTACAAGAGAATAACTAGGATACAATGATCATGTCACTGTACACAATATATAAATCCTCCCTAAATAATCACAGCAAGAGTCTACTGTAGATTTGATCTAACCTGATATGATAACACTACTAGATGATTGAGAACAGTCTCCCTGCGTTGTCCTTGTTTTCTTCTTTTTCTTTATCTTGTTTTTCTATCTTTTTCTCCTCTTCTTTTAATCAAGATGTTGTTGCCAAAATTCTGCCACGTTGTTGCAGTTTTCCTCCTCTTTTTGCAACCACCACCCACCCCCTAATATGAATTAGGGTTAGGTTAAGAGAGGAGGTGGGCTGTGAGCTGTTCAAGCCCACTATGGGCTGAACCATGGTTGTCAGCACAACAACCTCCCCTTTCAGCTCATAAAGGAGGTCGTCCCATAACTCCTCAATGTGAAGTCATGCTGAACAGCTTGTCACGGACAAACTTCTAAACAGGATGTTTGATGTAATGCTTATGTATGTCTGTGTCTTTTGGTATATTCATGCTTTGCACAGCATATAGAGGGACGGTCGAAGGCTTAATAGTCCTATTTTAGTTGGGTTTGGTAGCCGCTTTAAGCTTGTAAATAAAGGTTGTGTCATGTGGACACTTGTGAGAGATATTCGGTCTGTAGTGGATCATTTTGACCCTTTGTTATGCAACTGTTCAGAGCTTGTAAAGTCTATTTGTAATTTGCATTGTCTAGAAAGTGTTTCATGTTTGCTTGTGGATCTTGAGTGAGGCGTTTTCTCTAACTCGTTTTCTCTTTTGTAGGTCCTAGGGGGCCATGGGAGGCTTTGGGGAGGCTGACCTTTGCGGACGAACACGCAAGGGTACTGCACGACTTAGGCAAAACCAGCTAAGTCCGTGACATATGATATCAGAGTAGGACAAGCACTCATAGAAATATTTGGTATGTAAACATGGGGGACCTAGCGGGGCTGTGTTGAGGGCAGTCAGCACACGTACGACCGTTTGGGGGAAAATGGGCATGGAGATATAGGGAAAATGAGTCGCTCGGAGGAGCGGGCATCTGAGATTGACATTCAGAGGAATGGCCAACCCTTCGCGCAAGAGGCACCATGAGAACAAGCAAGCTTGGAAGAATGCAGAGTGTACAAAGGTTGGGATGGTTGAGTTTGAGCTATGACTCAACGTTGACAACTATACTTGATAGTACTTAAGGCAAGCAAGACGCTTAGTAAAAGATGAGACCATGCAAGGTGGAATGAGTTGCTCAGCGACCGAAAGAGTTGTGTAAAGCTCATAGAGGTGAGGGGAATTGCTAACTCGAAGAATTCGGTACTTATGCATGGGCTTGTATGCGGATAATAGAATGTTCGCGGCCATCCCAAGGCGACCGAAACTCGGTGCCATAGAGCATTGAATCTTTCTCTTCGGCATATGAAGGATACGTTTGTAGGAGGCTGAAGTGTGCAGCGAGTTCAGCATGTTGCTAGGCCTTTAGTGGTGTAGTGGGGGTTGTATTGACGTGGAGTCGCAATCTAGCAAGTGCATTTGTAGGAGGCAGAACGATGCACAATTTGTTCAGCAAATTGGAGTAGTCCAAGGGGATGGTGGTCTCCGAAACAAAGAGATATGCTGCTCCAACGGGATAGATATCCCGGAGGGATAAGTTCCGGCTCTCCAAAGGGAGAATCATGTGCAATAGACTGCACATGTTGAGGAGGAGTACCTCAATAAATAATAACTCCATGAAGCTCAATGGACCGAGCAAGCGACGAGGAGTCATCGCATGATCTCGCTTAAGAGAATGCATTGGTGGATGCATTGCGAGATCAAGTGGGGGAGCGACCCAAAGTAACACAAATAAAGACACACTTGGAGTCGATATGAAGAGTGGACTCAAGGGAGGGCTGACCCGTGGAATGGTGGGCACGAGGGCCACCATCAACTTAATGCAAAGACGAGGAGGAAAGCAACTTGGGTATAACTTGGTGAAGTATCTAAGCCACATGAAGGGAGCCAGCATAAAAGTTAGAATATGGAGCGAAGGCACGGTGCTTTCCTTGGATAGAGGTCAAGGACATGAACTCTTGCAAAGGCAAGAGCAGGGTCATGTTGTTTTATGGGTCCTTCATTCTGATGGAGCGGACTCATCTTGCATGGTGCCAAAGACGAAGAGAGCTTCTGGGGCACATGCACCTTATCTCGGAGAAGCATTTGATGGAGGAACTAAGCCGACTCAACTTGCAAAGGCAAAGTTGGGTTCAAAAGGCCTTGGCACGGGGTAAGAGGACGCGGAGGCGAGTACTCTTGAAGAATATACCATAGTATTGCCAATCAAGTTGCTAGGCAAGAAGCGGTGTGTAGCGAAGATTGTGCTGGTAGGGGCAGAGGCCCAAGATCCAAACAATGGTGCACTACTTTCAGCAAAGTCGATGGACTTCGGGAGCTACTAGGCGATGGACTGTTCTAGAGCGATGCTTCATCTAGGTGTGACCCAAGAGCGGGTGGATGAAGGTCGATTACCAAAGGAGCGAACAAAATCGAAGGTGAAGGAGACCCTGTGATGTATTGGCAAAGGCCACACATGGAGGGATCACAATTTGAGTTCATCCCACAAGGATCAGAATGCAATAGAGATGTCACCAGGAGGCGACATGGTGTAGCGGGTTATGGTGGAATAGTTCGTGGCAATGCGATACATACAATATAGTCTCGTGAGGGACTAGATCATACGGAGGTATGATCGGGAGCTACTGGAAGCTCCACTTCGGTGAATAACACGACGGCAAGAAGGGCTGTGGTTTCAAGGAGTGAAGGCCATGGTACCACAGAGGCAGGTCTTCCGTGCGTGCATCGAATTTTACATCGGATGAAAGCCTTGGTCATCAACATATGGGGGCTATGTTCCACCAAGGAAAAAGTTCGAATGCAAGTACCAGTGAATCCCATGGGAGGGACTTGATCATACAAAGGTATGATCGAAGTAGCTGGAGATTTGAACTGCTCTAGAACCCATATTCGCTTAAGGGAGCCTAGCAAGTCAGAGGACAAGGTCGAGTAAGCGAACGTTGTTATCAAGGAAGCTAAGGAGAACAGAATCGGTGCAAATCCTACAATGTGATGGCAGAGGCTATGCATGGGAGTTACAGTCTGTCTTTTCATCAACCAAAGGGAGCTGCTTGGAGAACACATAGATGTTGAAGCAAGGGGTCGAATGGGGTGAGGAAGCGACGATGAGTCTAGAGGGACTTAGCTACCCAAAATTAAGCATTAGTTAGAATGGAGGTGGTCTCGGAGGAATGCCATAGAGACATATCTACTGATCGTGAAGAAAAAGGATGCAGATGTGAGGTGACGGATAGTAGAGCCATGGGCATCGCAGCGCCATGGTACTGTAGAGGCGAGACTTCCGTGAAAGTCATTGATCCCTTGCTCTCATGGAGGGAGAGCGCTTGATCGTGAAAGGGGCCAAGGAGGTGGAGCATGCAGAGGCAAACTCCAAGTACCGAGACAAGGCGGAAGGGCAGAGGTCAAGGAACTTCGTAAGACCGGTGTCAACGAGCTTCTTATCAAGATAGCCGAAAGTGAAGGACTTCGGGTCATGCAAGAGTGCACGACCAAGGAATGAAGCAGGCATTACATGGTGCTGTACCTTTATGACTCAGTGGAGTATGTGGCAGGGTTGATAGAGAAGATGGTACAATCCCAAAGACGACCAAATCTATTAGAGAATTACTCCAAGTTGGGGTGAAAACTTCCTGCATTCCAGAAGTTCGATGGCAATGAGAAGGTGAATCATAGTAGCTAACTTAATGCAAGGAGTGCAAACACTTTGAGTACTTCAAAAGTGTGAGCAAAGAGCAGGTGAAGGTTAATAACCAGCTCGATGCATGGAGTACAACCCTTGAGGAGGCAAGCGAAGATAAGTAACCATTGCCTTCTCAACTCTTAAGAGAATGGGTGAAACCGAGTACCCTAATTCTCTTATCTATCCAGTAGTGGGGCGCTGTACAGGTTCAAAGACCCTTAGAAAATATTTGAAGATAATAGTTGTCAAATCCTCACCAATGGTGATTAGTGTTACTGAGAGTAAATTATCTACTTCATTGCTCAACAGAATGCCAATCGAAAGCGAAAGTGATGTGAATCTACTTGGACGTGACAACTAAATGAAAGAAGAGTCGATAGTCATTTTATGGAGGAAGGACCCAAAACTTTGAAAGTTTACGAGGCGATGCTCATTAAAGCTCCAACAAGCATCCACCTAGTTCAAGTAGCATATGATATTTGAGAGATTGGCGCATAGTAAAGATAGTATTTTCCTTCATCTGGAGGATCCGCAGGAATCAACAAGGATCAACACAACTCAGCCAACCCTAAACTAGAGTCAAAGTCATTGGCGAGTTAAAATAGTATAGCGGATCAAAAGTTCAACTACTCAACAACAACAGCGGAGAGTAGTTGGGAGCCAAGAGGCACATTATAGCTGGAGTAGAAGATTTGAGACTCAACAAAGGCGAGGAGTTGTAGTGTCGGCAAAAGGCTTCGACGAGGACGTCGAAGGAATATATGGGGGAGAATTTCATAGACAAACTTCTAAATAGAATGTTTGATATAATGCTTATGTATGTCCATGTCTTTCGGTATATTCATGCTCTACACAGCATGTAGAGGGATGACCAAAGGCTTAATAGTCCTATTTTAGTTGGGTTTGGTGGCCGCTTTAAGCTTATAAATAAAGGTTGTGTCATGTGGACACTTGTGAGAGATATTCGGTCTGTAGTAAACCATTTTGACCCTTTATTGTGCAACTATTTAGAGCTTGTAAAGTCTGTTTGTAATTTTCATTATCTATGAAGTGTTTCTTGGAATATTTGCTTGTGGATCTCGAGTGAGGTGCTTTCTTTAACCCGTTTTCTCTTTTGTAGGTCCTAGGAGACCATGGGAGGCTTCGGGAAGGCTGACTTTTGCAGACGGACATGCAAGGGTGCTACATAACTTAGGCAAAACCAGTTAAGTCTGTGACAAGCTGTCAGCATATCTTCTGTATTTCTTTTGGTAAGGTCTTTGTCAACATGTCTGCTCCGTTGTCATCTATGTGAATTTTCTGAAGCTGCAACTACTTCTCTTCAAATACATTTCAAATCCAATGGTATCTGACATCTATATGCTTTGACTTGGAATGAAACATTGGGTTCTTAGGATGACACTCTAGCTGTCACAATGCACCACATAATTTTTCTGTTTCAGCCCTAATTCTTATAAGAATTCTTTCATCCATAATATTTCTTTGCAAACCTCTATAGCAGCAATATATTCCGCCTCTGTGGTGGAGAGAGCAATACACCTTTGCAATCTTGATTGTCATGACATAGCTCCCCCTGCAAAGGTAAGTACATATTTAAAGTGGATTTCCTCGTATTTATAACTCTTATCATATCTACATCTGTGTAACCTGTCAACATAGGTGGTCCACCTTCAAAGCTTAAACAAACCTTAGAGCTCCCTTTGAGATATCTAAAAATCTACTTCACTATTGCCCAGTGCTCTTTGCTTGGATTTGCAAGAAATCTGCTAGTAACACCAACTATATATGTGATGTCCGGCCTCATATATACTATTGCATACAGTAAACTTCTAATTACTGAAGCATAAGGAACCTTTTGCATTTTCTCCTTCTCCTCATCACTTGATGGACTCTATTCTGAGCACAACTTGAAGTGACCTACAAGTGGAGAACCTACTAGCTTTACATTGCTCAAACTGAATATTTCCATACCTTTTTGATATATTTCTCCTATGACAACCAAATCGTCTTGATTTTTCTTTCATGAGAAATCTGCATGCCTAATATTTGCTTTGCTAGCCCCATGTCCTTCATTACAAAAGACTCACTTAGTTCCTTCTTTAACCTGTTAATTGTAAACATATCTTTTCCAAGAATAAGCATGTCATCAACATAAAGTAAGAGAATAATAAAATTCTCACTAAACCATTTGAGGTACACACAATGATTTGAAGCCGTTCTTTTGTATGCATTTTTTGTCATAAATGAATCAAACTTTTTGTACCATTGTCTTGGAGCTTGTTTTAGCCCATACAAGCTCTTCTTCAACTTGCAGACAAAGTTCTCTTTACCTTTGACTTTGAAGCCTTCTAGTTGCTCCATATAAATTTTCTCCTCCAAATCACCATAAAGGAAAGCTGTCTTCATATCTAACTGCTCAACCTCCAAGTCCTAGCTAGCAGCAATACTAAGAGCAACACGAATAGAAGATATTTTAATAACAGGAGAAAAAATCTCTTCAAAGTCAATATCTTTCTTTTAACCAAAGCCTTTCACAACCAATCTAGCTTTGTACTTTGGTTGAGAATAATATTCTTGAGTCTTTAACTTGAAAACACACTTGTTCTTCAAGGCCTTCATTCCATTTGGTAGTAGCACCTAATCATAAGTGTGGTTCTTCTGAAGAGCATCCTGTTAGGAACGGGGTCGGCACTAAGAGGGGGGGTGAATTAGTGCAGCGGTAAAATAACGTCGGTTTAAAAACTTTCGTACGATAAAATCTATTCCGACGAAAAACCATTTCCTAAAGATAATAACTTTGAAAGCGTATGTAAAAGAGTAGTGGATGTAAAGAGCAAGTAAGGAGGTTTGCAGTTAAAGTAAATTGCTCAAAGAAAAATAAACCAGATTTTAGAGTGGTTCGATCGTCGTGACCTACATCCACTTCGCCGATTCCTCTTCCATCGAGGTCACCGGCATCCACTATCGGTCTTCCTTCAATAGGCAGAGACCAACCACCTTTTATAACTTGATTCTCCTTTTACTGAATTTAGGAGATAACCCTTACACCCCCACTTACTCCTCTCTCAAACTATTCTAATACTTAGAACTTTGAGAGGAGCTCACACAAGATTGTAGTAGCATTTCTATCCTTTTTTACTCTCAATACTTATGTGCTTTAACCAGGGATGAGAGAGGTATTTACAGGCTTCAAGTTAATTCAAACTTGGAGCTTAAAAACATCTTATCCTGGGTTTCCCGAGCATGGGCGGTACCATCGCCAGTGTCATTCTGACACTGACACTGTACCGGGTGGTACCACCGCCCAGTCTAGCGATATCACTACTTGGGGGCTTATGCTGGGCAGTACCACCCCACCTGGCACCCTGCTAGGGACGGTACAACTGCCCAAACTGGTTGTAACACCACCTAACATAGTCTCAAAGACTGTGCCACGATGGTGCCACTTCTTGGGGCACTATTTGGGCCTCTCATTGGGCTCAACACAGTCCTTACATGGGCCTAACTAGCCCCTAGTTGGGTTGGCCTAAATCCAAACCCAATTATGTGCTAACTACAATTCCTAAGACATTTGCTAAGCTAAATAAGTCACTATGTCTTAGTTTCTTCCGACGAGCTTCCGGTGATCTTTCGGCGAACTTCCGATGATCTCTCGGCAATATTTCGGTGGACTCCCGGCAAGCTCCTAGACTTCACGACGATCTTCTTGGTGAGTTCCGATGAGCTTCTCTAGCAAGCTTCGAGACTTCTCGGTTGGTTCCGACAGAACTTCCGACGAACTATCACGGACTTAGCTGGTTTTGCCTAAGTCGTGCGGCACCCTTGCGTGTCCGTCCGCAAAGGTCAGCCTCCCCGAAGCCTCCCATTGTCCCTTAGGACCAACAAAAGAGAGAATGGGTTAGAGTGAACGCCTTAATCGGGATCCACAAGCAAACATCTCCGAAAATCACTTCATAGATAATGCAAATTACTAACAGACTTTACAAGCTCTGAACAGTTGCACAACAAAGGGTAAAATGGTCCATTATAGATCGAAAATCTCTCACACGTGTCCACATGACACAACCTTTATTTACAAGCCTAAAGAGGCCACCAATCTAACTAAAATGGGACTATTAAGCCTTCGGCCGTCCCTCTACATGCTGTACAAGGCATGAACATACCAAAAGACACGGACATACATAAGCATTACATCAAACATCCTGTTTAGAAGTTTGTCCGTGACATTCTCCCCCACTTATTACTTCGACGTCCTCGTCGAAGCCTTTGTGAACATTGCAACTCCTCGCCTTTGCTGAGTCTTCAATATTCCGCTCTAGCTGTAATGCGCCTCTTGACTCCCAGCTACCCTTCGCTGCTGTTTTTGAGTAGTCGAACCTTTGATCCGCCATGCTGCTTCAACTCACCAATGACTCTGACTTTAGTGTGGCGTTGGCTGAGTTGTGTTGATCCTTGTTGATTCCTGCGGATCCTCCAAATGAAGGAAAAGACCATCCTTACTGTGCCAGTCTCTCAAATGCCTCATGCTGCTTGAACTGGGTGGATGCTTGTTGGAGCTTTAACGAGCATCATCTCGCAAACTTCTGAAGTTTTGGGTCCTTCCTCCACAAAATTTGCTCATTGACTCTTCTTTCACTTAGTTGTCACATCCAAGTAGGTTCGCATCACTTCCGCTTTCGATTGGCATTTCGTTGGGAAATAAAGCGGACAATCTACTCTCAGTAGCACTGATCACCGTTGATGAGGATTTGACAACTATTATCTTCCATTATCTTCGAAGGGTCTTTGAACTTGTGCAGAGCTCCACTACTGGATAGATAAGAGAATTGGGGTACTCGGTTTCGCCTATTCTCTTAAGGGTTGAGAAGGCAAAGGTTACTTGACTTCGCCCGCCTCCTTGAGGTTGTACTCCATGCATCGAGCTAGTTACTAGCCTTCGCCTGCTCTTTGCTCACACTTCTGAAGCACTTGAAGTGTTTGCACTCCTTGCATTGAGTTAGTTACTATGATTCACCTTCTTAATGCCATCGAACTTCTGGAATGCAGGAAGTTTTCACCCCAACTTGGAGTAATTCTCTCATAGGTTTGGTCGCCTCTGGGATTATACCGTCTTCTCCATCAACCCTGTCGCATACTCCACTGAGTAGCAAAGGTACAACACCACGTACTGCCTGCTTCGTTCCTTGGTTATGCACTCTTGCATGACCCGAAGTCCTTCACTTTCGGCTATCTTGATGAGAAGCTCATTGACACCGGTCTTACGAAGTTCCTCGGCCTCTGCCCTTCAGCCTTGTCTCGGTACTTGGAGATTGCCTCTGCATGCTCCACCTCCTAGGCCCCTTTCACGGCCCAGCACTCTCCCTCCATGAGAGCAAGGGATCAATGACTTTCACGGAAGTCCCGCCTCTGCGGTACCATGGCGCTGCCATGCCCATGGCCCTACTATCCGTCGCCTCGCATCTACATCCCTTTTCTTCATGATCAGTAGATATGTCTCCGTGGCACTCCTCTAAGTCCACCTCCATTCTAACTGATGCTTGATTTTGGGTAGCTAAGTCTCTCTGGACTCGTCGTCGCTTCCTCGCCCCTTTCGACCCCCTGCTTCAACACCTCTGTGTTCTCCAAGCAGTCTGTTTGGTCGATGGAAAGATAGACTGCAACTCCCATGCATGGCCTCTGCCATCATGTTATAGGGTTTGCACCGATTCTGTTCTCCTTAGCTTCCTTGGTAGCAACGTTCGCTTACTCGACCTTGTCCTCTGACTTGTCGGGCTCCCTTAAGCGAATATGAGCTCTGGAGCAGTCCAACTCTCCAGCTGCTTTGATCATACCTTTGTATGATCAAGTCCCTCCCATAGGACTCACTGGTACTTGCATTCGAACTTTTCCCTTGGTGGAACCCAGCCCCCATATGCTGATGACTAAGGTTTTCATCCGATGCAAAATTCGATGCACGCACAAAAGACCCGCCTCTGCGGTACCATGGCCTTCACTCCTTGAATCCATAGCCCTTCTTGCCGTCGTGTTGTTCACCAAAGTGGAGCTTCCAGTAGCTCCTGATCATGCCTCCGTATGATCTAGTCCCGCACAGGACTAGATTGTGTGTATCGCATTGCCATGAACTTTCCACCATGATCCGCTACACCATGTCCCCTCCTGGTGACATCTCTATTGCATTCTAATCCTTGTGGGATAAACTCGAATTGTGAACCCTTCATGTGTGGCCTCTGCCAATACATCGCAGGGTCTCTTCCACCTTCGATTTTGTTCACTCCTTTGGCAATCGACCTTCATCCACCCACTCTTGGGTCACACCTAGATGAAGCACCGCTTTAGGACAGTCCGTCGCTTAGTATCTCCCGAAGTCCCCCGACTTCGCTGTAATTAGTTCCCCATTGTCTGGATCCTAGGCCTCTACCCCTACCAGCACAATCTCCGTTGCGCACTGCTTCCTTTATAGCAACTTGAATGACAACACTGTGGCATATTCTTCAAGAGTACCTGCCTCTGCGTCCTCTTGCCCCGTGCTAAGGCCTTCTGAACCCAACTTCGTCTCCGCAAATTGAGTTGCCTTAGTTCCTCCATCAAATGCTTTTCCGAGATAAGGTGCATGTGCCCAGAAGCTCCCTTCGTCTTTGGCACCATGCAAGATGAGTCCGCTCCGTCAGAATGAAGGACCCATGGAACAACATGATCCTACTCTTGCCTTTGCAAGAGTTCATGTCCTTGACCTCTGTCTAAGGAAAGCACTGTGCCTCTGCTCCATGTTCCAACTTCTATGCTGGCTCCCTTCATGCGGCTTGAGTACTTCGCCAAGTTACACCCAAGTTACTCCGCTCCTCGTTTTTGTATTGAGTTGATGGTGGCCCTCGTGCCCACCATTCCACGGGTCAGCCCTCCCTTGAGTCCGATCTCCATATCGACTCCAAGTGTGCCTTCATTTGTGTTGCTTTGGGTCGCTCCCCCACTTGATCTCGCAATGCATCCACCAATGCATTCTCTCAAGCGAGATCATGCGACGACTCCTCACCGCTTACTCAGTCCATTGAGCTTCGTGAAGTTGTTGTTTGTTGAGACACTCCTCAACATGTGAGGTCCGTCCTACATGATTCTCCCTCTAGAGAGCCAAGACTTATCCCTCCTGGATAACTATCCCATTGGGGTAACATCTCTCTTCATTTCGGAGACCACCATCCCCTTGGACTACTCCGATCTGCTGAACAAACTATGCATTGTTCTGCCTCCTGCAAACGCACTTGCTAGATTGCGACTCCACGTCAATACAGCCCTCGCTGCACCACTCAAGGCCTAGCAACATGTTGAACTCGTTGCACACTTCAACCTCCTACAGACGTATCCTTTACATGCCGAAGAGAAAGTTTCAATGCTCCATGGCGCCGAGTTTCGGTCACCTTGGGATGGCCGTGAACATTCCATCGTCCACATACAAGCCCATGTATGAGTACCGAATTCTTTGAGTTAGCAATTCCCCTCACCTCTGTGAGCTTTGCACAACTCTTACGGTCGCTGAGCAACTCATTCCACCTTGCATGGTCTCATCTTTTACCAAGCGCCTCACTTGCCTTGAGCACCATCAAGTATTGTTGTCAACGTTGAGCCGTAGCTCAAACTCAACCATCCCAACCTTTGTGCGCTCCGCATTCTTCCAAGCTTGCTTGTTCTCGTGGTGCCTCTTGCGCGAAGGGTTGGCCATTCCTCTGAATGCCAATCTCAGATGCCCGCTCCCCCGAACGACTCCTTTTCCCTACATCTCCATGCCCGTTTACCCCAAATGGTCGCGTGTGTGCTGACTGCCCTCAATGCAGCCCCGTTAGGTCCCCCATATTTGCGTGTTAAGTGTTTCTATGAGTGCTTGTCCCGCTCTGATACCATCTGTCACGGACTTAGCTGGTTTTGCCTAAGTCGTGCGGCACCCTTGCGTGTCTGTCTGCAAAGGTCAGCCTCCCCGAAGCCTCCCATTGTCCCTTAGGACCAAAAAAAGAGAGAACGCCTCAATCGGGATCCACAAGCAAACATCTCTGAAAAACACTTCATAGACAATGCAAATTATAAACAGACTTTACAAGCTCTGAACAGTTGCACAACAAAGGGTAAAATGGTCCATTACAGATCGAAAATCTCTCACACGTGTCCACATGACACAACCTTTATTTACAAGCCTAAAGAGGCCACCAACCTAACTAAAATGAGACTATTAAGCCTTCGGTTGTCCCTCTATATGTTGTACAAGGCATGAACATACCAAAAGACACGGACATACATAAGCATTACATCAAACATCCTGTTTAGAAGTTTGTCCGTGACAGAACGTCGGGGCTTCTGACGAATTCTCGAACTCCCAACGAAATCGCGTCCTTGACTACATTTTGCTTCATGCCTTGCTATCATAGTTAATTCCACACATGTAAAACACACTTCGATCTAGACAATTAATACTAAGCATTAATCATGTTGTCCAGCATGTCATTGGTCTCTCGACGCTTCGTCCGATTCTTCGGCGCATCATCCTCTCTTACGGCCTATTACCCAATCGGCCAGTTGACTCCGCAACTCCGATATCCTTAGCGCAATATCTGCTCTTCTTGGCCCGATGCCCGAATCCATTGCCCGAAGCTTTCTATCGATACGTCGATCGATCCACTGGCTCGACGTCTAATCTTTTGACATGTTTCCCCCGGCACAATATGATTCTTTTTGCTTTAATTGTCTTATCCTGATCGAAGCATCCTGCGTCACTCAAAACACAGATCAAATCATAAAAACTATCAGTTGGTTTTATCATCAAAATATGAGATTCAACAATCTCCCCCTTTTTGATGATGACAACTAATTGATGACGGAGTTAACTAAACTCTCGGAGTTTAAACAAACTCCCCTTATCAATATGTCATATTGATAGAACCTTGAATTCAAGCTCAATTCAAGTCCTTGCAAATTTCATCATGAATATTTACAATACGTCATCATGTATAACATGATCATACTTCTCCCTTTTTGTCATCAACAAAAAGGAGTACCACTATCAAGTGTTTGGGATATACAAGTTCAAATCATTACATAAATAAAAACATAATATCATGTTTTATCATCATGCAATTTGAAGCTAGAAAATTTAGCAAGTGTTACATCATGCAAGCTATCAAGTTTTAGATATGCAAGGTAATAAGATAGCAAGTTTACAATATACAAGCTAGCAAAAATTTTACAACATTTTAGAACATGCAAGCTAGCAATAATTAAAGATGTGCAAGTTTAGCATGTTTGCATTTCTTGAGATAGCAACTTTTTGCTTGTCTGTAGATTACAAGCTAGCAATTTTTATGATATGCAAGTTTTACAATATACAGCTAGCATATTTGTTCATCTCCTTACTACATACATAATCACTAAATCATCATTTAATTTTGAAGATATGCAAGATTGTAAATTTTGTAAGTTTACATTTTTGCTTCTTAAGATAGGTAAGATAGCACTTCTTTCTCCATGCAATTTGCAAGCTAACAAATTAGAGATATTCAAGAAAGCAACTATTACTTCTTGGAATAAGCAAGTTAGCATTCTTTGCTTCTCTTTTGAGATGAGCAAACTAGCATGTTTTTGCACTCTTCTGAATTGTGCAAGCTAGTAAATTTGCTTTCTAGCAAGTTTTGCTCCCGCTTTATCATTGTCAAAAAGAAGGGAAGAATATAATTTTATATCTCTTTATCCCTTTACATCAATTTCTAAATCATGACAAAGGTAGGTATCAATCTTATTTGTGCATCATTATATTTTCAAATTAAAACATGCACAATTTCAAAACCTTACATTTCATTTTTCATGCACGATATAGAAAAATAAATCAATCATCATTATGAGCATATAATACATGATACTAAAATATTAAAATTTTTAAGCATTTATCAACATTTTAATCATGATACCAAACATTCATTATTTAAAGCATTCATGATACGCATCATATCATTATAATAAAAAGTATAAGTATTACATGCATCATACCAAATCATCATATATATTTTTAAAATATATAAAATCATCATTATATGTATGATTACAAATCATCATTCATATTATTCTAATCATTATTGTAATCATCACTATAACTCATCATTTACAAAATATAAAATCATCTAACATGATACAAATATTTATTTTCAAAATATTCATCATTATTTTCTCCCCCTTTGTCATAGGTAAAGAGAGGGGAATAAAAATATAATAGTGCAATTCATTTCCCTTTTCATCAATTTTTAAATCATCACATAAATAATAACAAGAGAAATTTTAGTGATGAGATATACTTCATAAATACAAGGAATTGTACATAAAAATCATATCATGAGAGATAAAATATCAAAGATCATGAAGATAAATCATTAGTATCAAAAGACATATTATGATTCTTTTTGGATAACTTAAATAGTGAAAAGAAAGAATCATAGTAGATAATCTTGATTAGTAAAAAAAATTTTAAGTTAAAATTCTGAGAATTCAAGAGAAACCATGATTCATTTTAGCAAATCTCCTCTTAAATAAATAATAAAAATAATTCTTAGAAGATCATGATATAGATAGAATTCATTCAATCTTGTAGGAGAATAAGATCTCAATTCATGCATATGAAATCTCAAGTTTTAAATCTCAAAAAATCAAGATAAATCTCATTCAAATTCAAATCATCAAATCAAAATCATTTTCAAGAGATTCATAAAAAGGACATAAAAAGATTCATTAATCACTCCTTTTTAGAAAAATGGTAGGAGTTCAAAATCAAGATGATGATTCATAAAAAATATCATAAGTTATAATCAAGAGAAAAATCATCATTTTTTCTCAATCATTCAACTTGTCAAATCAAAACATATATCATTGTTTAAAATGAAAGTGCAAGATTTATCATAAATATCATCAAGATCAATAAATCATAAAAATCATCATGTATAACATTAAAATCTCATGCATAAAATCGTGAATCATAGTATCAAAACATTTAATGTTTTTATTACATCATTATGCATCATTAAATATACAAATGCATGCATCATTTTTAAAACCGAAAAAGTAACTTTCATTACGGCAAAAATCGATAATCCATAATTCACAAGAATCATCATACATAATTTTGAAATATAAATTTATTAAGCATGATCTCAAATTATATTATTTCATCAAGCATGATTTCATATTTTCAATCAAAATCATTTTGTTTGTTTTTCATAAAATATATATTTTTTATGATTATTTTTAAAATCATTAGAAAGGTAAGCATGATCCAATTTTATTTTTGCATTTTCATTAAGCATGCAATTCAAAAAAAATATTTAATTTTCTTAATCTAAATTAAAACTAAATTAAAAATAAGTCATGAGAAGCATTATGTAATTTCAAAATAAACTAAAGGCATTTTGATTACCTCATCGTCGAAAGTCGTTAAGGCATAGTTTGCTACCTCGCCTTTGTTGATTTTCTCCTCGTCTTCAGATGAGCTTGATTCGTCCAAGATTGCTTCCTTCTTCTTACGTTCATGGCAAGTAGTTACATTCTTTTTGTTCTTTAATTTTTGTTTCATTAACTTTTTAAATTTCATGAGTAGTTCAAGTTCACTATCACTTGAGCTTATGCTTGAGTGGTCTTCAATTGTTCTAAGTTTGAAATCCTTCACGTTCTTTGGAAGGTGGTTCTCATATTCATCAAGTACCACATTTGTCATTTCATAGGTCATCAAATACCCAATTAGTTCTTCAAGTGGTAGGTTGTTTAAGTTTCTAGCCTCTTGTATTATAGTTACTTTCGAATCCTAACTCTTATTAAGAGAACATAAAATTTTGTTTACAAGTTCAAAATCTGAGAAACTTTTATCAAGTGCTTTTAAACCATTGATGACATCCGTAAAACGGGTGTACATGTCTTCAATGGTTTCACTTGGTTTCATATGAAACAGTTCAAAATCGTACATCAAAAAATTAACTTTAGAATCCTTAACACTACTTGTGCCTACATTTGTGGTTTTAAGAATGTGCCAAATTCGAAAGTTGTTTCGTACAAAGAAACCCGATTAAAGTCAGTTTTATCTAAGGGGCAAAATAGAGCATTCATAGCTCTAGCATTTAAAGAAAACGTCTTCTTCTCTAAATCATTACAATCTTTCATTGGAAGAGAAAACCTTTTAAAACTGGATTCGACAATATTCCATAAGTTCAAATCCAAAGAAAGTAAGTAAACATTCATTTGAGTTTTCCAATATGTGTAGTCTAGCCCATTGAAAAATGGAGGATGAATGAGAGAGTGACCCTCTTGAAAGCCGAAAAGAGCCATTTCTCTTTGGTGTTAAACAAACTGAGAAATCACGAGGCTCTGATACCAATTGTTAGGAACGGGGTCGACACTAAGAGGGGGGGTGAATTAGTGCAATAGTAAAATAATGTTGGTTTAAAAATTTGAAAGCGTACATAAGAGAGTAGTGGATGTAAAGAGCAAGTAAGGAGGTTTGCAGTTAAAGTAAATTACTCAAAGAAATGCAAACCAGATTTTAGAGTGGTTCGGTCGTCGTGACACTTCTATGGGCCTAGCTCTCCCTTAATTGGGTTGGCCCAAATCCAAACCTAATTACGTACTATCTATGATTCTTAAGACATTTGCTAAGCTAAATAAGTCCTTATGTCTTGGTTTCTTCTGGCGAGCTTCCGGAGATCTTCCGGTGAACTTCCGATGATCACTCGGCAATGTTTCGGTAGACTCCTAGCAAGCTCTTGGACTTCACGACGATCTTCTTAGCGAGTTCCGATGAGCTTCTTTGGCAAGCTCCGAGACTTCTCAACTAGTTCCGACAGAACTTCCGACAAACGTCCGGACTTTCGACGAACTCTCAAACTCCCAACAAAATAGCATCCTTGACTTCGAGACTTCATTTTACTTCATGCCTTGCTATCATAGTTAATCCTACATATGTAAAACACACTTCGATCTAGACAATTAATACTAAGCATTAATCATGTTGTCCGGCATGTCATTAGTCTCTCGACACTTCGTCCGATTCTTCGACGTATCGTCCTCTCTTGCAGCCTATTGCCCAATCAGCTAGTTTACTATGCAACCCTGATATCCTTGGCACAATATCCGATCTTCTTGGCTCGATGCCCAAATCCATGGCCCGAAGCCTTCTGTCGATACGTCGATCGATCCACGGTCTCGACGTCTATTCTTCTAACATGTTTTCCCCTAGCACAACATGATTCTTCTTGCTTTAATTGTCTCAACCTGATCGAAGCATCCTGCATCACTCAAAACATAGATCAAAATCATAAATACTATCAATTGATTTCATCATCAAAATATGAGATTCAACACATCCATCTCTTCCTGCATGGCAACTAACCACTTCTTTTTCTGCTCACTTTCAACTGCTTCCTAGTAACTCTTTGGTTCACTTGCATCAGTAAGCATCATATACTCATTTGTAGAGTATCTTTTAGAAGGTTGATGTTGTCTAGAAGATTTTCTTAACTGAGGTTCTATGGGAAGTTACTCTCCAACTTCTTCTTGCTCAACATGTCCTGCAAGTAGATCAACATCAGGCTCTACACTATCTTCCTGCATATCTTCCTCATCACCATGATATACTCGAGGAGTAATTGGGTCATAATCTGCTAATCCTTCTGCAAAAGTCTTAGCCAATGTATTCTCCTTCAAATCCTTAAAGGTTTGATCCTTAAAGAAGACCACATCTCTACTTCTAAACACCTTTTGCTTTTTTGGATCACAAAGCATGTAACCAAACTGATCATGTGAGTAGCCAAGAAAAATTTATTCTTTAGTCTTACCATTCAGCTTGGACCTCTCATTGTCTGGAACATGTGTAAGTGCACGACAACCAAACACTCTCAAATGCTTATAGAAAACATCTTTCCATGACCATACATACTTTGCAACATCACCATCTATGGTTGTACATGGTGACAAGTTGATCACATCAACTGCAGTCCTCAAAGCTTCATCCCAAAACTTTTTAGGTAGCTTGGCCTGTGAAAGTATACATCTGATCTTTTCCATGATGGTGCGGTTCATCCTCTCTGCAATTGCATTATGCTGAGGTGTACAAGGAATTGTCATCTCATGTTGGATCCTACGTAACCTGCAATAATTATTAAGTAATCCTGTGTACTCACTACCATTATCTGATCTTATACATTTCAATTACCTTTCTGTCTCCCTTTTAACCCTAACATGAAACTCTTTGAAAACATTAATAACTTGATCTTTGGTCTTCAAAGCATATGCCCAACTTTCCTGAAAAAATCATCTATAAAAGTGATAAAATAAAGTGCATCACTTATACCAAGAACATCAATAGATCCACTAGGAGTTTTTATCCTCAAAGGATCATATACATCTGTATAAATACGGTCTAAGGCATGCATTTTTCTAGTCAAAGCAGGACTAGCAAATGAAACTCTATATTATTTACCAGCCAAACAATCAATACAAGGGTTCAAATATATACCTTTGAGATCTGGTAATACCTCTCTCTTGGAAAGAGCTTGTAGCCCTTTCTCGCTCATGTATCCCAGTCGCCTATGCCACAACTCTATGCTAAAGTCTTCCTTTGTAGCATTTAACTGCTCATCATAAGCTTTAGCTTGTAACCCGTACAAAGTATAACATTTCTTTCCACTAGCCACAATAAGAGAAGCCTTACTGAGCTTTCATTGCCCTCTATGAAATCTGCTATCATAGTCTTCATCATCTAGTCTTCCAACTAAAATTAAATTCAGCCTCAAGTCAACTACATGCCTCACATCCTTAAGCACCAACTTGCAGCCAAGGTTGGTCTTTATGTGGATATCACACATGCCAATGATATCTACTATGCCATAGTTGCCCATCTTGACAATACCAAAATTTATAGACCTGTATGTAGCAAAAAACTCCCTCTATGGTGTAGCATGATAAGAAACACCTATATCAATCATCCACTCAAAATCCTGATACATACAAGAAAAAATATCATCAGAATGAGACAAAATTAAATAATCACCACCCTGCACTATAGTTGTGATATTATCTTTTGACTATGTAGACTCCACTTCTTTTCCCTTTTTTTTTGTTCTTCTTAAGTTGATTACATTAGTTCTTGCAATGTCCTTTCTCACCACAGTTATAACAAACAATATCTTTTATTGATCTTGACTTACTTCTACCCATGCGTGAATTGCTTTTAGACTTTAACCTTCCTCTATTCTCTAAGATAAGTGCTTGTGAATCATTCTGAGATGTTGCTGAATTAATTTTTATCAACTCCTCATTCAACAAACTGCTTGTTACTTGACTTATGGTGACAACACCATCTGACCCAGAATTATTGAGGGAAACCACTAGAATCTCCTAACTTTCTGGTAATGAACTGTAACTCATCATCAAGAGACATTTTCATAGAGGATAACTGGTTAATGATACTCTGCATTTTATTCAAATACTCAGCAATAGAAGCACTCTCTCTATATTTTAGGTTCACAAGTTTTTTGATCAAAAAAGCTTTGTTGCCAGTTGTTTTTCTTTCATGAGACCTTCCAACTTTTTTCAAAGAGAATATGTAGAACTTTCAATAGAAACATGGTAAAATATACTATCATCAAGCCACTATCGAATAAACCTAATTATTTTTTAGTCTAACCTCTTCCGCTCATCATCTATCATAGTTGTGGGTTTTGCCCTATCCCTATATAAATGACCATACAAATCTTTTTAATACAAGAGATCTTTCATTCTTGGTTTCCATATCATCCAATTGTTTCCATTCAAACTAATCATGTAAGAAACACTACTGGCCTTCATGTTCAAATACAAAATTAAATCACTAAAACCCTACTTTGATACCAGTTGATGGGATATAAAGTGAAACTAAAACTTTTGTATATCAACAAATACTAGCAGGCCTAACACGCAGCAGAATTAAATAGAATCACAATCAAATAGAACACTAAAATATATGTGGAAAACCTCTCCAATATGAATGGTAAAAACCACGGGGCAAACTAGAGATAATCCACTTGCCCAAAACCCTAGCAACAATTACAAGAGAATAATTGGGATACAAGGATCATGTCTACTATAGATTTGATCTAACCTAAGATGAGAACACTACTAGATGATTGAGAACAGTCTCTCTGTTGTCCTTGTTTTCTTCCCTTTCTTTCTCTTGTTTTTCTGCATTTTTTTCCTCTTTTTTTAATCAAGATGTTGCTGCCAAAATTCTGCCTCGTTGCTGTAGTTTTCCTCCTCTTTTTGCAACCACCACCCATCCCTTAATATGAATTAGGATTAGATTACGAGAAGAGGTAGGCTATGGGTTGTTCAAGCCCACTATGGTCTGAACCATAGGCTGTTCGCTCAACACTCCATTGAATTCATATAATTGCCTTGTTTTGTCTTTTTATTGCGTAATATCTATATTAAACAGGATTGAACGCGCTTATGCCAGATAAAGGAACTTTGTTGAACTCTAGTAATATGATTTTGATCAGTGTTGATGCAGTGGACCATATGTAGCATGTTATAGCAGGAAGCCGAGTAATTATGTCTTTTAATTCCAATCATCTGGTTTATTTATATCTAGGAGACAGTATGCTGTGTTTATATCCTTGTATGATACCCTTCTAATCTAAATCGTTTCACGAGGACTACATAACACGCACTCTTTCTTCGATCATGGTTGGATACCAATTCAATTTGTAGTCCATCTCTATCTTTATTATACATATGAATATTTTCTAATAATTAGTCACAAAGGTTGATTATTCTTAAAGCATAGTCCTGACTCAATCTTGCGAACTTCTTCGAGAGAGAAGGACGATTATAAACATTGATTCTCCTACCTGGGACTAAATATGTTTATCAAGCCGTTAACCTTAAAATTAATAGACAAATTAATCTCTTTTTACAACAAAATCCATCTTCTTTATGAACCATATTATCATTACAGTTGAGTTTCATTCATCCATCTTAAGATCCAAATTGGCCATTACGACATTTACCCAAAAACATCATCATGCTTGAGCTGAATCGATGGATGCAATTCTTCTTATTCTTCCAAATCCCAAAGGGGAAGTGCATGCGAGGTACCTCACAGCATCTCGACGTCTATCCAACACCAGCAATTCTTTGAAGCTATTATTGAGGATTGCGACGTTAAAAGCCATGACTTGGAGACTTCAAACCCGGTGTTACAGCAGTGGTTGCATCAAACTTGAGGAGGAGAAAGAGGACGTCATCATCCAAACTTGAGGATTTTTTCCTGAGCTTTTGAATAATATTTATTAAGTCTATTTAATCAAGTTGTTTATTAAGTCTGTTTAATTCAGTTAAAATCGAATAGAGGTTTATTTAATATTTATTTATTATTAAGAGTCCAAGTTTTGGTGGAACTCTATAAATAGTGATGTAACCCTTTCTTTTGGGAATCAATCAATCAATCAATGAAATATTATTCCACTCTGTGGACAAACTGTAGGAGGCTGATCCCCTCGAAGTGATCAAGGAGGGCCAATCCCCTCGAAGTAATCAAGGAGGGCCGATCCCCTCGAAACGATCATTATCATTCTCTTTTCTCTCCTTTCTTCTACGATAAGACATTAGGGTCTTATCAATTAGTATCAGAGTGACGATAAGACTTTAGGGTCTTATCATTTGGTATCAAAGTTCCATGATACGAAATGTTTAGGGTCTTATCAGAGATTCAACAATCAGATAATTAGTAAGACACCCACCCCATCTATTCCCAACCAAAGCCTTGACACCTGAGGACTAACCCAAGAAGGAGGTCGATCCCCTCGAAGCGATCAAGGAGGGCCGATCCCCTCGAAGCGATCAAGGAGGCCGATCCCCTCGAAGTGATCATCCCCTTTTTCTTCTTCTTTTTTACGATAAGACTTTAGGGTCTTATCATTTGGTATCAGAGCGGTGATCATTGGCGTTCTTATTGCAACGTAACTGCTACCTCCTTCCCATTGCCGGCGCTGCTTCCCGATCGATCGACCAACGCCGTCGCTGCCCCCCTAGCTCGCGACCTCTCCTCCTCGCTTCCCCATCTCGCTCGAGCGAGAAGGACCACTGGCGTCGTCTCTCTGCCAGCGGACCACCCCTTCGTCGTTGATACTATCGGTGATGCTGCCCTAACTTCCCTACCACCATGCCCCCCCCCCAGGTCACAGCCGCAACCGTCGGTTGCCCCCCTCCTCACAGCGATTGAAACAGGGCAACTCACCACTACTGCCCTTGTTCCAACCACGCCACCTCCAGCACTCCTCTTCCCCTCGAGCGTTGTGGTCGCCCAATCGACCCATCATCGCTACAGGCCACCGTGCGACGACCGCCACTCGCCTCCCAGCCGCCGCTCCACCTTGCTCTGCATCCTTTGTAACCAAAACAGAGCATAGGCAACTTACCTTGCTGCCCTTGTTTCCAACCGCGCCATAGTCGCGTGGGTTCCCTTGTTGCTACGAATGCCGGCTGCCACCACCGTCGCTGCTACTGCCCAGCTACTGTGCATATGCCCTTGACTAGACATTAGAAACAAGAACTGGGGATTAACAACTTGCAATCGTATGCAATGGCTGCCGATAACTAAGTAAAGGCATAAATGGAAGCGTTGGAAACTAGAATTGAGAGTCGGCTACAAGAAACTCTTCATGATTTCAAAAAGAGCTTGTTAGAGCACTTTAGCGGGTTTCAACAAGATGGGAGCTCCAGTTCAATGTTGAACAGATCGAGAGATATAGGAAAAGGCACAAGGATGGTGACACACACTACCCATGCATCAGGGTAGAATTTCCATGATAGGAAGATGGGGATCCGACCAGTTGGATCTCTAGGGCGGAAAATTTTTTTCGTTTTCACAGAACCCCAGAAGAATCCAAGGTAGAAGTGGCCTCAATCTAGCTCGATGGAGATGCAATCTAGTGGTATGATTGGTACAAAACTTGTCATGGAGTTCCTTCGTGGGAGCAGTTCAAAAGAGGGCTTCTTGTTCGCTTTAGCCCATTCGAATATGAAAATATTAATGGCCAACTCGCCAAAATTCGTCATACTTCTATAGTATTGGAATATCAGAGTAGATTTGAAAGATTGTCCAACCAAGCTAGAGATTGGTCAGAATGATAACTTCTGGGTACATTTATTGAAAGGCTTATTCCCGAGATCCGGTGCGAGGTTAAGGCTCGTCAACTCTGCACTATGATGGCTGTGATTTCATTTGCATGCCTACATGAAGAAAAAATCAATGTGGAATATCATCGAAATAGAGGTGCCAATAAACAGGTGATTAGTAGGCAACCTACCTCATCTACTCCTAGCTGAAACCATAACACTAGCAGACTAACCCGAGAAGAACTCAAAGAAAGGTTAGCGAAGGGTTTGTGCTAGCATTACGATGAAAAGTGGAGTAAGGAGCACCGATGCAAACAAGGAAGACTTTTGATGATTGAACCGATTGAGGAGGAACCAGAAGTAGAAGTATCGGATTCTGATCATGAAGAAGTGGAAACCGATGATGATGTTGAAATCGTCACACATACAGTGCATGCATTGGCTGGCTACTCTAATCCACAAACTATGAAAATTGGGAGAACTCTAAACCACCAATCTATCACTGTTTTGATTGATACGGGTAGCACTAATAATTTTATGGATAGGAAAGTTGCAGCCCGATTAGCTTATCACATCGAATGTTGTGACAAATTTGAAGTCAAGGTTGCCGATGGACGAATTTTAACCTGTGACAGCAAGTGCTCAAAGATAAAACTAATTTTGCAAGGTCAAAAATTATTTGTGGATTTCTTTTTATTACCCTTGGAAGACTATGAAGTGGTGCTCGGAATTGAATGGCTATCAACCCTAGGTGATGTCTCCTGGAATTTTTCTAAACTAATTATGAAGTTCTTTATTAATGGAAGACAGGTGACTCTCAAAGGAAGATGGGGAGGTAAGGTTACAACTATCACTAGCCATCGGATGGAGAGGAACCGGAAGCAGGGGACGTGGCTGTGGCTTCTTCTTCCTCTCTTGTTTCTCCTTTTCTTTTTTTTCTTTTTTTTCTTTTTTTTTTTTGAATGAGATGGGGCAGCGAGGAGGTCGAGCGGTGGTCAAAGGTTGTTGGCCGGGGAGAAGTAGCGATGGTGGTCGAGCGACCGGGGAAACAGAGACAACGGTGGAGAAAGAGTTACCTTGTAGTGGTGGTGGGGAAGAAGGGAAGCAAGGCTGCAGGGGGCTGCACCAAGGATCGTTGCACCAAGGTCGCTGCATGGTGGCTGGCAGCGGTGGTGGGTCGGTTGGAAGGTGACGGCGCTTGAGGCGTGGCTGCGATCGACAAGGGGCTGCGGCAATAGACGAAGCTCTGTTTCTGCAACCGCTGCAAGGAGGGGCTGCAGCAACCAGCGACTGCGGCTGCGGTGCCGACGGTCCTTCTCGCTCGAGCGAGACGGGGACGTGAGGAGGAGAGGTCACTGGCCGGGTGATCGAGTGGCGGCAAGGCGGCTGGGAAAAGTGGTGGTGACGCGGCTGGGAACAAGGGCAATCCATGAGTTGCCCTGTTTCAATCACCGTGAGGAGGGCAACAACCGGCGGCTATGGCTGCGACCCAAGGGGAGCAGGCGGCGGTGGAGAGGTAGCGGTGGTGGCGCGGTTGGGAGTAGTGTCACCAATGATCGCCGAGGAGGAGAGGTCGAGCGGCTGCGCTGCGACGCAAGGGGAGGCGGGCGGCGGTGGAGAAGGAGGTAGCGGTGGTGGCTTGTGTGGGAGGCGACGACCAATAGTGGCCTTTGGCTGGGAAGCGGGGCGATGGTGGGTGCTGGTCGGAGAGCAGCTCAAATGATAAGACCCTAAAGTCTTATCGTAACTCTGATATTAATTGATAAGACCCCTAATGTCTTATCATAGAAGAAAGGAGAGAAAAGGGAATGATAATGATCGCTTCGAGGGAATCAGCCTCCTTGATCGCTTCGAGGGGATCGGCCCTCCTTAATCACTTCGAGGGGATCGGCCCTCCTTGATCACTTCGAGGAGATCAGCCTCCTAGGGTTTGTCTATGGAGTGAAATAGCATTTCATTGATTAATTGATTGATTCCAAAAAAAAAGGGTTACATCACTATTTATAGAGTTCCACCTAGAGTCCACCAAAACTTGGACTCTTAATAATAAATAAATATTAAATAAACCTCTATCCGACTCTAACTGAACTAAACAGACTTAATAAATAAGTAGACTAAATAGATAATAAATATTATTCAAAAGCTTAGAAAAAGGGTCCTAACAGTTCCTCCCTCTTCAAATCAGCCTTGTCCTCAAGGCTGAGCAGCATTAATCTTGGGGAGCTTCTCTTTCAGCACTTTAGCCATAGACTATCTGCAATGCATCACAACCCGTTGATCAAGTAAATATAGTCTTCACTTTTTGATAGTATAAGCAACAGGTCAGTCTTTCAGTGTAGTAATCGTTGCAAGAAACTTCTGGCCCTGTATAATCAATTTTATCTTTGAACCTTTGCTATCACAAGTGAAAATTTGTCCATCAATGATCTTTACTTCGAATTTGTCATAGTCTTCAATGTGGTGGGTCAATCGATCAATAGTCTCACTATCCATAAAATTGTTAGTGCTACCAGTATCAATCAAAACTATAATAGGCTGATGTTCTAGAGTTTCGCCAACTTCTATAGTTTGCGGGTTAGAGTAGTCGGGTAATGCATACATTATATGTATGGTAGGTCCAACATCTTCATTAGAATTTATACCTTCATGATCGGAGTCCACATTTTTAGCTTTCGGTTCCTCTCTAATTGGTTCAATCATCAGAAGTTGCCCTTTTTTACATCGGTGCTCCATACTTCACTTTTCATCATAGTACAAATCCTTTGCTTGTCTCTCCTTGAGTTCTTCTTAGGTTAGTCTTTGGGTGTCAAGGCTTTGGTTGGGAATAGATGGGGCAGGTGGCTTACTGATCATCTGGTTATTGTCACTTATGTTTCCATGATTTTCCCTATTGATTTTTTTTTTCGTGTAGATATATGAATGAGATCGTAGCTGTGCAGGGTTGACGAGCCTTAACTTCACACCGGATCTCTGGAATAAGCCCTTCAATAAATGTATCTAGAAGTTGTCGTTCCGACTAATCTCTAGCTTGATTTGATAATCTTTCAAACCTACTCTGATATTCTTACACTGTAGAAGTCTGATAAATTTTGACGAGCTGTCCATCCACCTTCATATATGAGTAGATTGTGTCACAATCTTGGGGCCCTTTTCCAGTATTTCCATATCTGTGCAACGTAGAACTTGAGCTCCCACCTTGTTGAAATTTACTAAGGCTCCCCAGTAAGTCCTTTTTGAAATCATTAAGTATTTCTTGCAACTGATTCTCAATTCTAATTTCCAATGCTTCCATTTATGCTTTCACTGAGTTATCGATGGCCATTTCGTAAGACTATATATATGTAATCTTAACTCTTGTTTCTGATGTCAAGACTAGGGCATAAATCATTGCCCTACTCGGTGTTGTTGTTGTGATGCAATCAGTGGTGGCACTATTGGAATGAAGGGTTGCTGCGAGGATGCAAGGATGTAGCTGCGTTCGCTGCGTGGGAGGCAATGATGCTTGCTGTGGTCGCTACGTGGAGGGATCGCTACTACTGAGGGCTAGGAGGCAGCGATGGTGGTGCGGCTGGGGGCAGCATCGCCAAGGGCCTATCACTGTGGTGATTGCAACGGTGTGGATGGAAGGCAGCGTTGCTCTATCTCTACCGCACTACGGAAGGAGGCGTTCGTGACATCGAGGGATCGAGTGCGGTTGAGGACGCGACGATGTCATTGAAGCAGCCGAGGTTGAGAAGAGGAGTCAATGCGTGCGTTGCCGAGGTTGAAGCGGCCGGACAAGAGCTTGCTGCATGTGCTGTTGGAGGGCGGCTGCGGTGGCGTTGCCGAGGTTGAGGCTGTAGTGGAAAATAGGAATTGACGGTGGCAAGCTGGGCGACGAGCGGTGTCATCGCTGGCTGGGCAGCAACGGTGACGGTGGTGGCAACTGGCGTTCGCAGCAGCAAGAGGATTGCCTTGTTTCGATCACCAAGGGGGCAGAGCAAGGGGGAGTGGCGGTGGTCGTTCTCGCCCGAGCCAGCAGGAGCGGTGGCTAGGAGGCGAGCGGCGGTCGCCGCACGGTGGCTAGCAGTGGTGGTGGGTCGGCTAGAAGGTGATGACGCTTGAGGCATGGCTGCGATCGACGAGGGCTGTGGCAATAGAGGAAGCTCTGTTTCTGCAATCGTTGCAAGGAGGGGCTGCGGCAACCGGTAGTTGCGGCTACAGTGCTAGTGGTCCTTCTCACTCGAGCGAGATGGGGATTCGAGGAGGAGAGGTCGCAGGCCGGGTGATCGAGCGGCGGTGAGGCAGCTAGGAAAAGTGGTGGTGACGCGGCTAGGAACAAGGGCAATCCGTGAGTTGCCCTGTTTTGGTCGTCGTGAGGAGGGTGACAACCGGCGGCTGTGGCTGCGACCCAAGGGGAGGCGGGCGACGGTGGTGGCACGGCTAGGAGCAGCATCACCAACGATCGTCGAGGAGGAGAGGTCGAGCGGCTACGTTGCAACGCAAGGGGAGGTGGGCGGTGGTGGAGAAGGAGGCAGCGGTGGTGGCTCGTGTGGGAGGCGACGGGCGACGATGGCCTCTGGCTGGGAAGTTGGGCGATGGTGGGCGCTGGCCGAAGAGCAGCAGCGGCGGGTGGGCTAGCCAGAAGCAGGGGACGTAGGGGTGGCTACGACTTCTTCTTCCTCTCTTGTTTCTTTCTTTTTTTTTTTTTGAACGAGATGGGGGCAGCGAGGAGGTCGAGCGGTGGTCGAGCGGTGGTCAAAGGTCACTGGCCGGGGAGAAGTAGTGACGGTGGTCGAGCGACCCGGGAAACAACGGTGGCGGTGGAGAAAGTGTTGCTTTGTAGTGGTGGTGGGGAAGAAGGGAAGTAAGGTTGTGGTGGGCTGCGCCAAAGATAATTACTCTGATACCAAATGATAAGACCCTAAAGTCTTATCGTCACTCTGATACTAATTGATAAGACCCTAATGTCTTATCGTAGAAGAAAGGAGAGAAAAGGGAATGATAATGATCGCTTTGAGGGGATCGGCCTCCTTGATCGCTTCGAGGGGATCGGCCCTCCTTGACCACTTCGAGGGGATCAGCCTCTAGGGTTTGTCCATAGAGTGTAATAATATTTCATTGATTGATTGATTGATTCCTAAAAAAAAGGGTTACATCACTATTTATAGAGTTCCACCTAGAGTCCACCAAGACTTAGACTTTTAATAATAAATAAATATTAAATAAATCTTTATCCGACTCTAATTGAACTAAACAGACTCAATAAACAACTGGACTAAACAGACTCAATAAAAATTATTCAAAAGCTCAGAAAAAGGGTCCTAACAAGCCTCTCTCCTTAATCCAATTATGCCTATGTTGGTCGTATCTAAATGAACCGATGTTTAGTATTGAACCAATCTATGATTTAAATGCCCCATCGCTTTTCTTTATCCTATCTTAAGTGATCGAATTTTATAAATTCATATATCTCTTGAATAATCTCATCATGATACTAAACGATAAATTCATGTGAAATCTGCTTGTAATTTTGTATTAAACTAAGAAAGTGAGTCTATTATGTCGAGGGATGCTTATTGTGATCCCATGATTTTGTTTTTGAAAATTTTTATATATTCATATTAGATAGACTAGCCAAATTGGATATTTTCAATGTCCATCTTTGTCCTCCATTTGCAATTAAACTCCTTTTTATAAATGATAAATAGTGAGGATAATTTTTGATATTTAGACTTACTTTGTAATCATAAAAATTATAATCATCCTAATGTTTTGAAAAAATAAATTTTAATATTAAGAACTAAAATCTAATAATCATATATCAAAGATTAGATGTGCATACCTTTCAATACCATTCAAAATACCCTTATTTAGATCGTAGAATGTACTTTGTAATTCGATATGCAAAACATAGCAATACCAATCTACAAAAAGAACTAGATTCTCCTTCTCCTTATTTTCTTTCTTTTATTGCATCATTACGAGTGATAGAATAATGACTAGAGAGAGACAAGAATAGATCAATAATCTTATTTCATATTATATCATATTATTTGAATTCCTAAGAGGTCATGTTTATTTATAGGTAAAAACAAATGATCTAGGATAAGTAATTACGAGAATCTCTCTCATCAATATCATCTCATAAGGAATTATAATCATAAGTGAATTCTTTCTGTTAGAAGATAATATAATAAAAATCCAATCATATATAAAATATATCTTATCCAATTAAATATGTCATATAATCAAATATTCTCCCACTTGGTTCCTTAATTGGTAAGATGTAAATAAATTTAAAATTAAAATAAATAAAATAAAAATTTATTCAAAAATAATTTTACTTAATTGGATCTTAAAATTTTTAAAAAATATTTTATATATGACCATGAATCTTAAAATAAACTAATATGTCTAATAAGTATAATAATACCTTATTAAGTCCAACTATCAAAGCAAGTCATAGTGATTGTATGTTGTCAATATCATACTCCCTTCTATGTTTCATAATATTATTAGTCTCTCCTCATATAATCCATAATTACCCTTATGATTTGTGTTGCTAAGATAATTTTATTATTATATTCATATATAATATGTATTTACATAAATATAAACAAGATAGCAAAAATAAATAATTTTAAATAAATAAATCAATCAATCAATAATAATATCCACTTAAATATGCAATCTTCAACCTTTCCCTTCCAATGATTACAAATTAGGAAACTTAATAAGAAATGTTATTTAAACACTTTTATCTAATGTAGATTTTCTTAAACACTTTAGGCTGATCATGTTTTTACATTTTCAGAAGTGTTTAAGCACTCTAATAAATGAATCAACAATCTAAGAATATGTTCTTTAAGCACTTTAGATTGGGTGACTTTCCATTACAAGCTTATTCTAACACTATATTCTTAAAATGCTTTAAATTGTAAAGTCATAGTAAATGAATCAACAATTATCATAGTGATGCTCAAGTTCTTACGTACTATAATAAATGGATCGACAATCTAAGAAAATGTTCTTTAAGCACCGTAGATTAGGTGACTTTCCATCACAAGCTTATTCTTAAAATACTTTAAATGGTAAAGTCATAGTAAATGGATCAGTAATTATCATAGTGATACTCAAGTTCTTAATTAACGCTTGTTATTTCTGAACTCTTTCTTTGATCACCAAATAATTTATATTTATATGTTTAGAATCACTAGAGTACTTGCTATTCTTAGAGAAGAAAGCTATTATGATATTATTACAATATCTTCAACGGTTTAACAATTGATTTGACCATACCAAATCTTAAGATAAAATTCTACAACTATATAGCTTGATTTATAACCTTAAATCATGTCACAAATTCAATCTTTATTGTTAATGATGCGATAAGTGATTGTTTGACACTTTTTGAAGAAATTACCCCTCTAACTAATATGAATATGAATCCTAAAGTGAACTTTCTACTATTGAGGTAATTTGTAAAATCAATATCTAAATATACTATCACTTCAAATTGCTCTAATCTCTTATATGTGAGTAAATAGTTTTTCATCCGTGGTAGATATCTCATCACTTTCTTTATAGTTTTTCAATGTTCAATTCCTATGTTACTTTAGTATCTACCCAATATTATAATTATAAAATTGATATATGGTCTCATATAAGTTTGTTTGAGTATATAATATACTTTCAACTATGCATCTATAAAAAATATCATTCATTTGATTTTTTTTCTAAATCATTCTTAGAACACTAGCTTGTTGGGAAATCTAGGGACGACATCACATGCGCAGTGGAAGAACAGAAAATAAAATCCCCAATTTCCTAAAGATGTGATTGTCATCATGCGAAGATTGATGTGCAAAATCTGCGAAACTTAAAATTACATATATGAAAAATTATGTTGCCTAGGGAGATCGTATATCCCTGAATCCTTGCAAATTTATAGGAAAGGGTGAAGGAGGCCAAGTGTCCTCATCTCTAGCAGTGATCTACATAACAAGGCTGCGATGATGCTTTTTAAAACTCTCGATCTACTATCTTAGGAGGAGAAGGGGAGAAGAATAGGAGATGGCAACCCAAAGAGGCTCTAGCCTATGAACCATTGGTTCATTTCTATTTA